>NW_026705297.1:0-300000 GCF_029867415.1 Vicia villosa | reverse complement strand
AGTGAGCATGTCGATAAACTTTTTCCCGAATCACCGACTCCTAAATCTCAAAAATCTAAAAAAAGTTTAAACAAAGATGCTCGCATAAGCAAACCACCTCTGACACCTATTCCACTAAAAATTCCAATCATCGAAGAGGTTCATATTCCATTGAAAATTCCATTCATCGAAGAGATGCCAGTTTTTATGCACCCTTACATCGAGCGGATTGTAGATGTTACGGGGGACGGTAATTGCGGTTACCGAGCCGTCATGGAGTTGCTTGGTAATGGAGAACGTAGCCACACGGTTGTCCATCATTAATCCAAGAGTTGAAGACGCGTAAATAAGTGTGCACACGATTATATGGAGAGGAAGCTAAATTTGAAGTGGTTAACGAAGCTCTTGTGCCTTGGACGGGCCCTTACGCACCGGTGTCGAAATGGATGAAATTCCCGGAAATGGGACATCTTATTGTATGTGCCTATGATATGGTGTGCATTGACTTGACGCGTTATGGTTTTTTGGAAACCTTTTTCCCACTCTACACCACATCACCTACAAATTCAAATGCTCGCATCATGTGTATTAGATGTCTTTCAAAAACGAATCACTTTGTGCAACTTTATTTGAAACCCGTATGCCCCTTACCGCCTACGTCACAAGAATAGGCGCTTCATAATACCCAAGATGCCGAGACGTGGCCAGATCTTTTTGTTGATAGGATGCACGAATTAGAAAGACTGAACAACATCGAGAAGGAAGCGGATAAGGAAGAGTCAAAATTGGAACCACCAATAGATTTTGGTGGCGACAATTATTTTGATGTATTTTCTAGTTTCAAAGTGTAATGTATGCACTCTATAACATTTTGATGTAATCAATTTTTGTCAAGTATTAGTTTATGTGTATATGTGTTTTTCTTTCTACTGCTAGTGCTATATTATTCTGGTCTGTTAAAAAAATAACAAGGAAACTTCTGTAGAAAATTATGGGTTTTTCCGTAGGTACATCTAATTTTGAAAATTATGGGTTTTTTCCGTAGGTACATCTACGGAAGCAAAATATCTAAGATCCTTCTGTGGATATACCTACGGAATGTTCTTTGACAGAGAATGTGTGGTCCATATTCACCAAGGTTTTCTATAAAGTTGGGGTTTCTAGTGTGTTGTATTACACACAAACACAAAAATTTCTCTATATATTCGTGTTCATGGCATCCCCTAGGCCATCATCATGGATGCGATCATCATCTAAGCGACCCGCTCCTGAACAAATTATTTTCAAAAGGGATGTGCATGTTGTTTTCTCTCCTCTCAAACCCCCAATGCAGATGAAATTTTGGCACATCAATTCCTTGGACTAACTAAAAAAGGTCTTTTATGTCTTGGTTAGTAAGGGAGTACAAACTTGGAGAAGACGTCAAAAGGATTCAAAGACTTAGAACAAAGACCTTACTTGAGACCGAAAAAATGGAACGTTGGTGGGATGAAGTGGAAAACGACATTGATGTCATTCAAATAATGCATGGATCAAATGAAATTGTTTTGACTATTGTAATTTCTAAGATGTAATATTTAATTTTCTGGAGGAATGATCAATGTAAGATTTTAATCAATGAATGTTGCTTTTCTCGTTACAAATGTTGTTTTTCTGGTTTACTGGTTATGGTTTTATTCTATAGATGTACCTACGGCGTGTTCCATATGTGCATCTCGGAACATTTTCATGCAAATGTAAAAAAAAGGTGTTTCCGAAGTGTTTACTCAAAATTTTGGTAAACAACCGCTAGTTTCTTATTAAAGTATACTTCGCAGGATCAACTAGTAAATCCCAGAACTCATTATGCTATATCGTGTTTTTAATATTATTTGACTTGTGTTTAATGCATAAAAGGAAATATTGAAAAGACCAAAGCATAGAAATTTAAGGAATTGACAAGAAATAGAAGTCAACAGGGAATGAAAGTACTAAAAGCAATAAAGATTTGTTAAAAGAGAAAGGAATCTATTGCATAATTAAAGTGGTACGCATACGTACATTTTCAGAAAGTAACACTCGTTTCTCACTTTTTTGCACAGAGATTTAGAGTATTCTTTTGTAGTGTAAAAATGCGGACCCCAAAACCTACAAACAACACTACTTATATAGATTTCTAAGAAAAATAAATGTCCTAATGGTCGACTAAGCATCCGTCAACACGTGTCTCGACCATGCAGTCTTCGTCTAGGAAGCTTCCATGTGTCCTATGAAAACTTTTTGATCTTATCGATTTCATTTCGACTTCGACTGTCCCTTCTGGCTAGAAAATAGGCGAACATTCCCAACTTCTAAGCATATCATTGGTACAGCCTTACCTTCGACCACATATGCTATCTGAGGTTGAAAGCTTCTTTGAATTAAAAAGGTTCTCCAACTTCCCTCTCTTCAGATGAACATACTTTCAACATTATCCTAAAATCGAAATTCTAGGGTAACACGAAGGTACATCTATGGAAACAAATAGGTATTATTGGAAGCACACATAGTGCCTAAGAGAACTAAGGGGTGTAGTAAGAGTTTTCCAAAGTTATATATCATGGCCTTAATGAAATAAATAATGAACTTAATATATGACTTCTAAAGAAAAATCGTATAAACATGTAAGAAATTAATTACCTTGCAGAGGGGAAATAATAGAATTAATAATATATATGATATTTTATAAAAAAAAAATATTTAAGAAAAAAATCCAAATACATAAATTATGATCGATGCATATCTATCATATAAGAAAAGTCTGCTTTTTCTCATCATATAGGCTGCCACATCAACATCTCTCACCCCAATTTTCCACATCAGCTTCCTCAAATTTATGCTCTTCCTCCATTATAATAAGGCAGTTACATATGCTCACTACAGTTACACGTTGGCTTATCAATTTTATGTCCATTCACGTTCCAACTTCTGATGTTCTCTTTTTGATGTTCTCTCTATCTCAAAGAGCAAAGGCCGCACCTCCTTCTGCTACGACCCCAATCCTTCTACTCCGGTAGGAGCTTAATCGCATCAACCAACTCTGGTCCAACAATTTCCTTTCAATTTCGGTAGTAAAAATTCTCCATAATTTATCTCCTCTTTTCAATTTCTTCTTCGTTCTTCTTCACCCTAATCAGTGGGAGTTCTTTAACCATTGAAGTTTGAATGATGTCAATGTTGGAGATATCTATGGATGGTTTTGAAACTGACGTGGTTACTTAATATATGTGAGTTAGGTTTGATGCAGGGCTTTGATTCTGAATTTAGACACCAGTTATCTTGATGTATATGGCTACTGAGATGATGTGACGGTGATTGAATCTGAATGGAACCGTCCCTATTTCGAATAAGGTCTGAACTGAGTGTATGTGTTTATGAGTTTTATATGAGTTTTTCCTTTGGAATGTCTCTGTTGTATATGTTTTTTTGGCTTTTGATGTGTGAAACTGTTTGAATGCGAGGCTGCTAGGGATTAGAAGATAGTTTGGTTTTTTCGTACATGATGGTATGGTTGCAAGTTAGTAAATCGAACTAAAACTTTGAATTTTCTAGGATTCGGTTGAAATACTTGACATAGCGTATCTAAGATAGTATGGACAGCCCTTTAGGATGTTGGGTGAAAACTTCCATGAGTCGCTTGATATGTTTTGTATGGTATATAGGCTGACTGTTAGTGGATTTAAATGAAGTGCAAGAGTATGATGTTTGTGTGGACCGAGATAGATACGATGCAAGCTGCGGTTCTGATTTGGTTTTTTTGTTCTGCTGCAAATTTTGGCACTATGATGCAGGGTGGGACTGACACAGATTGGTTTATGTGCAGGTTGAAGAAGTGTGGTTAATTAGCTGTTGTTAGGACAATTAGTTGAATGTTAGACTGATTCAATTAGCAAGTGGTGAATTTTTCAGCTTATTGTGATGAAAGGTGTGATGGTTGTTTCAGAATAACTAACCTTAGTAAGTGTTCACGTTGTCAAGTTGTATACTCTTTCGAGGCATCAAGAAGGAACTCCTTGAAGCCTTCCCCGCCCACTAAAGATGCAAACCATAGACATGGGCAAGGGAGCAGTAAAATTGGTCCTTTAAGTAGTCGGATGAATGTTCTGCACTTAAGTTCTGCTAACTGAATGCTTAACATGGTAATTTTCTATTTTGAATTGTTTGTATGATGCATTGAGTATTATTGTCTATATATGGCCCACTCATATCATTGACCACTATTTATGTTGTGTTATGTTTCTAGGTGTGAATGTGATAGAGATGCCCTGCATACAAACATGGAGCCTGCATATTTATGGGGTATTTTTGTCCATGGAGATGTTACAAATATGCTACAAGATTGAAAATTTCTTAGCTTCTCTTTTGAGGCTAATTTATTGTTAGAGGTAATTTTACTGTTGAGGATTTCATTGGTAACGTGTTTATTGGATGGGTCATTGGATATTGACCTTTAAATCATAAGTTATAGTAAGTAATGTTGTTTTTATTTTTTCACAGGATTCTATAATTGCCATGTCTACAGCTGCAAAGGCTCTTCCCCCCTCTATCTATCTGAGGAGATTTCGGTGTTCTTTATACTGCTGCTGCTACATATGTGTAGCGGGGAAAATCTGATATCGAAGCCATGGGATTGACTCGAATCAATATTTCGTTTGAAATCGCCACCGCGCTGTATTTTTCCAAAGGAAAAGGGAAAAGAACGAAAAACCCAAAGTTTTGTTTTTAAAACAAGAAAGAGAACTCAGGTTCGGGTGTTGATTATACAAGGGGAAGGTTTTAAGCACCCCTCATATCTGTGGTACTCCACAGGAACCTTTTTGAAAATCTGTGTCGTGTGTGCTAAAAAAGGGTTTGTTTTATTTTTAAAATAAGCTCGGCAAAGCGTTAAGCTTTGTGCCTACATACCTCCTCGGTGCAATGGAGAAGTCAGAGCTAATGTAGTTCCTCTTAAAGGGAAAAACGTTTTAAAAACGAATAAACACATTATCGTCGTCGGAGAGAAATACTCAGCCATTGATCTTGAGCATGAGAACAAATGAGTTCTTTGCATCGCAAATGAAAGAAGGGCTCCAACTCGGATAAAATCGACGAGTATGCCACTAGCTCTCTCACGCGGAAAAGATCTCATTATATCAATCAATTTCAAAATCGTGGGGTATAACCACTCGTTTCGACAATTAACAGTGTCTAAACTTTGAAGAAAAAAGGCCAATAAGGGCAAAAGATGTTTTTAAGGAAAAAGGTTTGAAAAGGTTTGCAAACATAAGAAGGTTTTTGAAAAAGGGAGAAGATTTTGAAAATTTAAGAATGGGAGGAGATGAAGAGGCTATCCTATTGCGTAAAATAAAAGCTAAGGAAAAGAACGGTCTAACCGAAATAAGAAGCCAACACTTGACATTGTGAGTCAAGGTAGATTTCCCATCCTTTGGAATATCAATACTAAACCATCACATTACCACTTGGGGATCCAGATGAACTTATTATCTTAGCACCACTTTGCATTAAGCACATTAAAATTCTGACAAAAATCGGGCAGAGTAACGGCTGTTTTCGGGTAAAATCCTTATCTCAATGCCTTGGAATTAACCATCAAGGGCTTTCAAGGAAATACCTGCATACACAAACAGACAACAATCCAATGCCAGACAGACAGAACAATCACAGAGTAATAACAGAATGAGGGTCCAGAGGTCCTAAGTCCATAAGTCCGAATCTCCAAAATGCTCAGGATAATAACCAATAGTCCGAAAGAGCCTTAGGTGTTTTTTAGATTTTGGTTGATTATTAGTGTTTTAGCATAAAAGTAAAGTATGGTCCAAGTGGACAAAGAGAAAATAGCGGAAACATAAACATATGTCCAAATGGACAAAGAGAAAATAGCAGAATATAAACGTCCAAATGGACAAAGGAAAAATAGCGGAATGTAAATATGATGGAATGATAAAATAAAGCGATAAAGCGAGAAATATAAAGAGCAATATAATAAAGTGCGGAAATTAAAGTCAATTGTTAGATGTTAAAGATAACCATCTTGAAACTTGTCAAGTATGTTATCAAAGTTAGTAGTAAAGATCGATGGTGAGTGAAGGATGTACTCGGATTTAAATTCAATAGAAATTTATCAGAAGCTTGATAAAATCATAGCGACTACACGATAAACCTCCATAAGTCTTAAATCAACCGCATACAATTCTCTTCCATATTTGATCTTTTTTGATTCGGGACACGAAATATTGCGCTATGTTAAGCAGATCGCCAAGTGATTTATGTAGAAATCACCCTACAACGAGGCCGGTCAAAACTTTATGTGCTAATGCATGCGAGAGAAATGATATGTAGATCATTCTCCGAAAGCAATACCGCACGAAAAGAAAATAGGTAACGATCTAGTCTTTACTAAGAATCCATAAGAATTCTCAAAGTGTTAAGACTTTCATCGATCAAAAGAAAAAAAGGAGAAGAAGAAGATAAAATGCATAAAGTAAAATCAACTCACACTATCATTAATATCATTCATCTAATATTATGGATTTGGTCCTTTCAAACCTATCAACCTCCTAGATCCAATGATATTAATGAAGTAGAGGAAGAAGAATAAAATTCGCAAAAGATAATCAACTCACACTATCATTAATATCATTCATCTAATATTATGGATTAGGTCATTTCAAACCTATCAACATCCTAGATCCAATGATATTAATGAAGTGGAGGAAGAAGGAAGCCAAAACAAGCATAAAAAAGGCAAAAAACCACATTCTGCCAGCAGGAAATCGATTTCATGCAGGGGGAAATCGATTTCCATAGTGCAGTTTTCAAAAAAACAGGTTACGTTCAGCAGGAAATCGATTTCAGCCTTAAGGAAATCGATTTCCTCAGTGTAAATTTCAGCAAAAATAGCATTTAAAGGCATGAAACTTGATTTGAACAAATATACAAACACCTTATGATCACACATCAACTTGAGCACGAAATTTCCATCACAAAACCAGCAAATATCATCAATATAGCATCAAAGATGCATTGAACACAAGCAACAAAGATCTACATCTTAGAATTTAGGAATTTACCAATTCTTGAATGAAATGTTGAAGTAGCTTTAAGAACAAGCACAAAGTGTGTAGATCTTTCAAATTTGGAGATGAACAACCAAAGAAAAGAGAGAAATGTAGGAGGTTTAGTTCAAAATTAGCAAGATTCAATGTGAATCTCACTATTCTTATGAAAATGAACTTTGGGTGAGGGTTTTGGAAAGGGTGAGAAATGAATTTGCAAGCAATTTTTTGGCTCTCCAAGCTTGAGAAATGAGAGAGTAGTGGCCTCTATTTATAGGATGAGAGCAAGAGTAGTGGCAATTTGGTCATTTGCTCTTGGTTAATTAACTTGTGTTTACTTGGTGATTAAAGTGGCATTTAAATGGTAAAAAATGGTAAAATGAGGTTAAAATGGAATTAATGAAGGGAATTATTTTGGGGAGGTGGAAAATTGGTAAAATGACAAAGATGGTCAAAGAAAATAGGTGTCAAAATCAAATCAAGCTTCCCTCTCTATTTTTTTGAATTTCGCCTTAAGGAAATCGATTTCCCCAGGAGTGAAATCGATTTCACTCTGTTCCAGAAGAGAATTTAGCGCAAAATACACTAGGGAAATCGATTTACCCAGGAGGGAAATCGATTTCATGCTGTCCAGAATGTGATTTTGTTGAAAATTGCTGTAGGGAAATCGATTTACCCAAGAAGGAAATCGATTTCATTAGTCTAAAATGTGGAAAATGCCTTGCTTATTGCATGTCTTGGCTTGATACCTACAAAACAAAAGCCTACAAAGAAACAAAGCAATATTTTTGGTATTTGGGTTAGTACAATATGCATACAAGATAAACAATCATTGGTGCTTGATGGTCCCTCTTATTGATGAGGTGAGTGCAACACCACAAACAAAACTTCTAAGTGAAGCTCTTGATTAATGATTGGGATATGAATGATATATGATCTTAGGGTCAAAAATTGGGGTATGACAGATGCCCCTATTTAAGTTTCTTCGATCCGGAGGTACGATGATTGCAAATCTTCGTTTCGACGAGATTGAAGAGACTTAAATATATAAAACACACAATTTTTGATCCTAAGATGCAATGCAAAGGTTTAATGAATGCATATGATAATGATGAAACATAGCAACACTGGGGATGCAAAGGAAATCCACTGGGAACACAAAATGTCTTTGTGGGAAGAATTCCACTGGGGAAGATAAGAATCTGTTGGAGAGACGAAACTCTGCTGAGGAAAGGAACTTCACTGAGGAAAGCATTTCGCACCAGAAATGTCAAAGCATCATCTTTCACTAGGGATGAGAAAAAGGGACATTCTCTTTCACTGGGGATGAGAAAATATGCATCCTCTTTCACTGGGGAATCAGAATACCTATTCTTCGTTAACAGAGAACACACCATCGTTCCACTGATGATATGAATAGAAATGCATCGACGTACCACTGACGATGAAGATATAACAAAATACACCCACGTTCCACTGAAGGTGAACTACCAACGTCCCACTGGAGGTAGAAAGAGATGTATTGCCGTACCACTAACGATAACACATACCAACGTTCCACTGAAGGTATTGAAGAGAAATACATCGACGTACCACTGACGATGTAGATAACAAAATACACCAACGTTCCACTGAAGGTATTGAAGAGAAATACATCGACGTACCACTGACGATGAAAGAGATGTACCGCCGTACCACTGACGATAACACATACCAACGTTCCACTGAAGGTATTGAAGAAAAATACATCGACGTACCACTGACGATGAAGATACCAAAATACACCAACGTTCCACTGAAGGTGAACTACCAACGTCCCACTGGAGGTAGCAAGAGATGTATCGCCGTACCACTAACGATAACACATACCAACGTTCCACTGAAGGTATTGAAGAAAAATACATCGACGTACCACTGACGATGAAGATAACAAAATACACCAACGTTCCACTGAAGGTATAAAGAGATATACCACCGTACCACTGGTGATATAAAAAGAAATAATTCATCGACGTACCACTGACGATGAAAGAGATGCCTCTTCGTATCACTGATGGTGAAGAGCAATCAATAATATTTTTTCAAAGTTTGGAGGATGCAAACACGAATGCATAATCTCAATATTCATCATCCAGCAACCAAAATTCAATCCATGACAAAATGGAAAGAAGCTGCCCAAAAAGACTGGACCAAGTGAGGGAAAAACTCACTGGTCTTCTGTTCGTAGACATTTGAACAGAATAACTGAAACATATTATCCACCTAGAAACAAATTCAGTGGGGATTTTCAAGGAAAGTGAGCTTTTTCTGCTTAAGACACTCTAAATGAAAGAGCAATCTGTTAGACAGTAAACTTCATGATAGCAAATGTGAATGCATGACTGTTTTTTAATGCATGTTAATGATGCATATGCTGCCAAAACTTAGCACAAGGAGTAACTCAAGAGATAGAGTACGAGGATAACATAATCAAGCATGTCTCAAGCTGAACACCAGAGCAGAAACTGCTATAACAATCTTTTGATGGCATCAGAATAAATGCTACCCAACACTGAGGAAACATTGGAGCTGAGAAAACAAAATAACCGAGTTCTACATCATCTTCGAACTAGGCCAAAAGTACATTAAGTGGGCTATATTCTTCCCCTTTTGCATATGAATACATCAACATATCCATTCCTTGTAATGCACTCATGAATCAAACAAAACTTATTTTATATTTTTTCAAAAAGATTTTGTTGAAATCGATTTTCTCTTTGTTTCAAAAATTACTATCAACAATAAATGACATTTTGAGAGATATGAAAGAAATAAGATTGCCAATAAAGGGTAAAGGCTCAAAGTTTTTTAATAGAATGGTAGCCTGCAAAAGGCAAGACCCCATGGGTTATTACAAAGTTTGGAAAGTGGTAATTTTGTGGAAAAGGTACATTGAAATGTAATGACCCTATCCTCTCTCTCAACTTGGAATTCCTAAGCAAAGGCTTCCGTTGAAATGTGTTGAACTTCTCCATGATAAACAGATGACTGCTGATGATCAAGTCTTGTCTGATGTAGTTACTTGCCATGAATCCCTAACTTTTGCCTGGACCGCCCTTTTGGGTTTTCAGTCCACCGGGTATTTTATTCTGTTTATGTCTCTAATTTTTGCCTGGACCGCCCTTTCGGGTTTTCAATCCACCGAGACGCTCTTTTTTGCCTAAGCCGCCCTTTCGGGTTTTCAACTTAGCGAGCTGTTCTGTTGTTATTTTAGGCGAAGTATTTCTTAACTACATCAGCATTCACGGGACGTGGGAACTCTTCTCCATCCATAGTTGCAAGAATCAATGCACCGCCGGAGAAGGCTTTCTTAACAACATATGGTCCTTCAAAATTAGGAGTCCACTTGCCCCTTGAATCGGAGGTGAAAGACAAGATCCTTTTGAGCACGAGGTCGCCTTCTCTGAATACACGAGGTCGAACCTTCTTATCAAAAGCTTTCTTTATTCTTTTCTGGTACAACTGACCATGGCATAAAGCCGTCATTCTTTTTTCTTCTATCAAATTCAATTGATCAAACCTGCTCTGACACCACTCAGCCTCAGATAACTTGGTTTCCATTAAAACTCTCAGTGATGGAATCTCAACCTCGATGGGGAGCACTGCTTCCATACCGTAAACCAAAGAAAATGGAGTTGCCCCTGTTGAAGTACGAACAGATGTACGGTACCCATGCAAAACAAATGGGAGCATCTCATGCCAGTCCTTGTACGTAACAACCATCTTTTGCACAATCTTCTTAATATTCTTATTTGCTGCTTCAACAGCTCCATTCATTTTTGGCCTATAAGGCGAAGAATTGTGATGTTCAATTTTGAAACTTTCACACAGTTCTTTCATCATGCTATTATTCAGATTCGAGCCATTATCAGTAATAATCTTGCTCGGTACACCATATCTGCAGATGATGTTGTTCTTGATAAATATGACCACAACTTGCTTTGTCACATTAGCATATGAAGCAGCTTCTACCCATTTGGTAAAGTAATCGATTGCTACCAGGATGAATCGATGTCCGTTTGAAGCCTTGGGTTCAATCATGCCAATCATATCGATACCCCACATAGAGAAAGGCCATGGAGAAGAAATAACATTGAGAAGTGTCGAAGGCACTTGAATCTTGTCAGCATACACTTGACACTTGTGACACTTCTTTACAAATTTGTAGCAATCAGATTCCATTGTCAGCCAATAGTAACCTGCTCTAAGCATCTTTTTAGCCATCGAATGTCCATTGGCATGGGTACCAAAAGAACCTTCATGGATTTCATGCATCAACATGTCTGCTTCGTGTCTATCCACGCATCTGAGCAAAACCATGTCATAATTTCTCTTATACAAAACATCAGCATTGATGAAGAAACTGCCAGCCAATCTCCTAAAAGTTTTCTTATCCTTATTTGATGCCCCAAGTGGGTATTCTTGAGTCTGAAGGAAGTGTTTAATATCGAAATACCAAGGCTTTTCATCTGTTGATTCCTCAACTGCAAATACGTGAGCAGGTCTATCAAGACGTCTGATTGTAATCTGAGGTTCCTCATTATGAAAGTTCACTTTGTACATGGAGGACAATGTGGCTAAAGCATCAGCCATCTGATTCTCGTCTCGAGGGATATGGTGGAATTCAACTTTGTTAAAGAACGTCAACAGCCTTCTGGCGTAATCTTTGTAAGGGATCAAACCAGGATGACGAGTTTCCCATTCTCCTTTAATCTGATTAATCACAAGCGCAGAATCTCCTTAAACATCAAGAATCTTAATTCTCAGATTAATGGCTTCTTCAAGCCCCATGATGCAAGCTTCATACTCAGCAATATTATTTGTACAGTCAAAACATATCCTTGCAGTGAAAGGTACATGTGACCCATGCGGAGTGATAATAATGGCACCAATACCATGGCCATGAACATCAGAAGCTCCATCAAAAATTAAGCCCCACTTGGATTCAGGATCTGGCCCTTCTTCCGGCAACGGTTCATCCCAATCTTGAGCTCTCAAATACATTATATCTTCATCTGGGAAGTCCATTCTGATAGAGTGACGATCATCAATTGGTTGGTGAGCGAGGTACTCTGCCAACACACTTCCTTTCACAGCTTTCTGAGCTCGATATTCAATATCATATTCTGATAACAACATTTGCCAGCGAGCGATCCTTCCAGTTAATGCAGGTTTTTCAAATACATACTTAATTGGATCCATTTTGGAAATCAATAGGGTGGTGTGGTTCAACATATACTGTCTTAGTCGGCGAGCAGCCCACACCAAAGCACAGCAAGTTTTCTCAAGCAGCGAGTATCTTGTTTCGCACTCGGTAAACTTTTTGCTAAGGTAGTATATTGCATACTCTTTTCGACCAGACTCGTCATGCTGACCCAACACACATCCCATTGAATTTTCAAGTACTGTGAGGTACATAATCAAAGGCCTTCCCTCAGCTGGAGGGAGCAAAATGGGAGGTTCAAGCAGATATTCTTTGATGTTGTCAAAAGCTTTCTGACAATCTTCATTCCACACACATCCCTGATTTTTCTTTAACAATTTGAAGATTGGCTCACAGGTAGCAGTCATATTGGAAATGAACCTGGAGATATAATTCAAACGTCCGAGGAAACCTCTCACTTGTTTCTCAGTCTTTGGTGCTGGCATTTCCTGAATTGCTTTGACTTTATCAGGATCTACTTCAATTCCTCTCTGACTGACAATGAAACCCAATAATTTTCCCGAACGGACACCAAAAGTGCATTTGTTTGGATTTAAGCGGAGACGATACTTTCTCAAACGCTGAAACAACTTTAAAAGATCCTCCATGTGCCCTTCCTCTGACTGGGACTTGGCAATCATGTCATCCACATAAACCTCAATTTCTTTGTGCATCATATCATGGAAAAGAGTGGTCATGGCCCTCTGATATGTTGCGCCAGCATTCTTCAACCCAAAAGGCATCACTTTGTAACAGAATGTCCCCCATGGCGTAATAAAGGTTGTCTTTTCCATGTCTTCAGGTGCCATCTTAATCTGGTTGTATCCTGAAAAACCATCCATAAAGGAGAAAACCTCAAATTTTGCCGTGCTATCTACCAACATATCAATGTGAGGTAGAGGAAAATCATCTTTCGGACTGGCTTTATTTAAATCTCTATAATCAACACACATACGAACTTTTCCGTCTTTCTTCGGAACAGGCACAATATTGGCAATCCATTGAGGATATACAGAAGTGACAAGGAAACCTGCGTCTATCTGCTTCAAGACCTCATTCTTAATCTTTTCCGCCATATCGGGATGACTCCTTCTTAGCTTTTGCTTGACAGGAGGACATTCAGGTTTCAACGGCAAACGATGCTCCACAATATCTGTGTCCAACCCAGGCATGTCTTGGTAGGACCACGCAAAAATATCAACATACTCTTTAAGAAGCTCTACCATCCTCTTCTTAACATCTTGACCAAGCAGTGCCCCAATCTTGACTTCTTTCTTATCTTCTTCAAAACCCAAGTTGATGACTTCTATCGGCTCTTTATATGGCTGAATGGTGTCTTCCTCGTGCTCAAGCAGTCGGGAAATCTCATCAGGAATACATTCATCACTCTCTTCTTCCGCCTCATACACAGGACACTCGAAGTTAGGAGAGGGTGTAGGGTCATTACTTTCAACGGTTTTATTGATTAATCTGCACAAGTGATTATTATTTCAGGAAAAAGGAAAGATATATGCAAACATGTAATCGTGCAGATTATGGCAAATGAAAATATTTTTAAGGTTTTTTGTGTTACCACTTTCCAGAAAAAGCAAAAAGATAAAAAGAATGTATATGCAGAAACAAAATGACTTTTATTGATGATTTTAATGTTTAAAACAAACAGAAAACAACCCCAACAACTTCACTTTCATCTTGGGCAGAATGAAAGGATTTTGAAAAACATAAAAGCAAATTACTTTGAAGCATGAGTACACTCAGGGATGTCAATGGTGATCCAATTCTTAATCATCTTTCCACGGGTCACAAAGTTTGGCACTTCTGGCTCTGGTTCGTCTTCAATAACAGCGTTCACTTCTGGAAGAGTCGGATGTAGAAACCCAGCACTATGGAACATCTCCTGATAAGGACGAAAAGCAGATTCAGGCTTCATCACAGACTTGTCTGAAGCAGAAAATCCAAGACCAGCTCTATTCTTGTTCTCTTGCAGACTCACCACTTGTCCCCAGACTCCTGAATGTCCATTCTGAACTACCAGTTGAGCATCTTTGAAGGAGGCAATGGAAGCTTCATCCTTTTTGAACTCATCATTAACAGACAGGGCTTGGAATGCAGTTCCAATGACTACTTCATCAGCCTCTATGGTACGAAACGAAGAGAGATGACTAATCAGCAAAGCTTGTTCTCCATTCACAACAACCATCTTTCCATCTTTCACAAATTTCAACTTTTGGTGGAGAGTCGAAGTGATTGCCCCAGCCTCATGGATCCATGGGCGTCCCAATAAGCAACTGTATGCAGGGAAGATGTCCATCACTTGAAAAGTAATCTTGAAGACAAATGGTCCAATACCAATAGGCAAATCAACCTCTCCAACCACTGATTTCTTCGATCCATCAAAAGCTTTGACAATCACATTACTAAATCTCATTGGTGTGCCACCATAAGACAACTTAGCAAGAGTAGATTTCGGCATGACATTCAGCGATGATCCCGTATCGATTAACACATTGGATATTGAGTCCTCTTTGCAATTGACAGAGATGTGCAAAGCCAAATTATGATTTCTTCCTTCCTCAGGCAAATCTTCATCACTGAAGCTCAGATTGTTACACGCAGTGATATTACTCACAACCCCATTAAACGGATCCAGCGTCACATCATGATCCACAAAGGCTTGATCAAGTATTTTCATCAAAGAATCCCTATGAGCAGGAGAACTTGTCAGCAGCTCCATTATAGAGATCTTGTACGGAGTACGGTGTAGCTGATCCACGATCTTATAATCACTCATCTTGATAAGCTTCAAAATCTCATCCATCTCCTTTCCTGAAGATGATCCAGCATTCACTTTTGTCGCATCATTATTGTTCACAGGCACTTGAGTAGGATTCCTCTGGACATCCACAACTGTTTGGGGATGAGTAAAAACTCGTCCACTTCTAGTCACTCTACTAACATCTTCTATATTCTCAACAGAAGACAGAGGCTTAATCTCAACTTCTTTTCCAGCTTCCAGCATGGTGGCATTGTATCTGTATGGTACAGCTTTGTCAAAACTATAAGGTACAGATCCAGGCAAACATATCACAAGAGGTTCTACAGCAACTTCGCCATAATAACCAATCTCTACACATTCCGGAATTTCAAAGCATGGCTCAATCACATTGACATCATCTTCATCTCTATCCCTCAGAATCTCAATGAGCCTTTGATCTATCATCTCTTGTAAATCTCTTCTCACAATATAACACCCTCGAGGATTAACTGAACAGATCCTACAAGCAGCATGATTATGCTCATAATGACTGTATTCACACAGAGTGGCATGCATCTCTACCAATGATCCTCTGATGTGTTCCACACGATAAATCTTATACTTCCTAGGGCACCCATACACCATATTCACAGCAGACGCTTCATGAGTTGGCAACGGATTGTTCTTCACATTAGGGCCAATATCACGGAAAGAAAGCATTCCAAAACGAACCAATCTCTGAACTTCATTCTTCAAAGGCCAGCAATTCTCTAAGTCATGCCCAGGAGTATTCTGATGAAAAGCGCAAGTGGCATCAGCTTTGTACCACCAAGGGAGTTTCTCTGGAACAGGAGGTGGTGACCTTGGTTGAACCAACTTCTTATGAATTAGAGCAGGATACAGTTCAGTGTACGTCATGGGGATAGGATCAATATTAACTCGAGGATACGGATTCCGCCTTGCTGGTTGTTGATTATCAGGAGCTACAGGCACTGAATTCACAACAGGAGTTACTGACGCCACTTGTTGAGATTGATTTCTGAATCGACTATTCCTCCCATGAGAAACAGCATTAGCATCTGATTCCTTCTTCTTCTGGAATGAAGAACCATACTTCTTTGCACCACCAGACGAATTGTCATTCCGAACCAGACGGCCTTCTCGCACAGCTTCTTCCAACCAGACACCCATACCCACCATTTCAGTGAAGTCTACAGGAGCACTCGCAATCATTTTCTCATAGTAAAACGGACCAAGAGTCTTAAGGAAAATCTTAGTCATCTCTTTTTCTTCCATCGGAGGAATCACTTGGGCGGCAACCTCACGCCATCTCTGAGCATACTCCTTGAAGGATTCCTTCTCTTTCTGCATCATAGCTTGCAATTGATCTCGATCAGGAGCCATGTCCACATTATACTTGTATTGTTTCACAAACGCTTCAGCCAGGTCATTAAAAGTGCGAATATGGGTGCTATCAAGGCCCATATACCACTTAGAAGCAGCTCCAGTCAAACTGTCTTGAAAATAATGGATCAACAGACGTTGATCATCAGTGTGAGTGGACATCTTCCTTACGTACATCACCAGATGTGCCTGAGGGCAGGAATTTCCTTTATACTTCTCAAATTCAGGCAACTTGAACTTAGCAGGTACTTTCACATTGGGAACAAGGCAAAGATCATGCACATTCTTTCCAAACAGTTCTTTCCCACGCAAGGCTTTCATTTCTTTCTGCAATTCTTCAAACTGATCTTGGAAACCATCCATTCTGTCTTGAATTTCACTTGGAGCAGCATCATAAATGGGCTCTGGGACAAAAGGACCAGTATGAACAATAGGAGATGTGTTGACCATAACAGGAGTCAACGGACGAGTCATCTCAGGAACAGACAAATAACCTTCAGGCATGCCCCAGGGATATCCATTAGGCATACGTTGCTGAGTAGCACCAACAGGAACAACAGGAATGGTTGTAGCAGCAATTTCAGAAATCACAGTGGTCTGACCCTGAGCTTGGGCATTGAGAGGAGGAACTTGATTCTGATTCTGAGTCTGAGTAGCCATCAATGTCTCAACCAGAACAGTGAGACGATCCACACCAGATCTCAAAGTAACAACCTTTTCACGTAGCTCGCGATTCTCTTGTTCAAGACCTTCCATCTTCTTCTTGCAGTTAGCTCGAGTATTATACCGGTGAGACAGCTTGATTCTGTATGAAGAACACTAAATAAGACCTCAGGAATACTCTCGGAAGCAAGACCAAAATGCAGAATGATGCATGAAATGTAATGCAAATGATTTTTATTGGTTTTCAAGGAACTTTAAGACATTAGTTATAAACATTAACAAAAACAACATAAAACATAACAGCATTCTTTCATTAGAAATGGAAAAGCTTACAAAAAGGATTCAAAGATCCAAAATTACAAAACAAAGGAAAAGCTAGAAACTAGAAGGGAACACTTCTGACGAAGACCCAACTCCTCTCTGCAGCTTCCTACGGAGCTTCTCCAACTCATCTTCATAAAAGGCCTTCAAATGAGCATTCTCGACCATCAACTTATCAGCAACTTCCTTCCATGCAACTGAATCTTCTTGTTGTCTCTTTCGCTTTTCTCCATGTTGTTGAAGCAACTCTTCTTGATGACGGATTTGATCATCCTTTTCCATCAACCAACCATCTTGGATATCAAGCATTTCATCCTTTTCTTTCAAATGTATCTTCAACTCTTTATTCTCAATTTCCGAAGCATGAAACTTCTTCTCCCAAGCATCTCTTTCCATTCTCATCTTAGCTACGAGCTCAAAATGCTCCTCATTACTTTCAATAGGAGTAATGAAAGACAAAGGTGGAGCAATGGGTAGAGAAGGCTCCTCAAGCAAATAAGGCATCTGAAAAGTATGAGATCTAGCTTTAACCCAATCAGTGTAGTCTTTGAGAGCAACACATTGTTTCGTTCCCAAATGTCTCTTCCTATCAATATGATGCCAAGCACGCACAAACCGATTTCTCATATCCGAATTTCCATCTTGATTAAGATAGAAGATTCCTGACACAAGAATACTAGCAGGTCGCTCCTTCATGGGATAGCAAAATTGGCGCCTTGCAAGAATGGGGTTGTAGGTAATTCCTCCTTGTATACCAAGAAGAGGTACATTAGGGAATTCTCCACAACTATCAATAATCTCACCAATGTCATAAGCAGGATTATACCAATGGACATTCCCATTAGTAAGAGACATGATCTTCTGAGACCATGAGAGACCATCAGGATTGTTCAAGAAATTCTTAGCTTGAGGTAAGTGCGAAATAAACCACTTATAGAGCAAAGGAGTGCAACAGTTGATAAGTCCACCTTTCTTATCATTCCTATGGTGAATGGAATGATAAGTGTCCCCAAGCAAAGTAGGTACAGGATTCCCAATCATGAAGATCCGAATAGCATTAACATCAACAAAATTGTCAATGTTGGGAAAGAGTATCAAACCATAGATGAGCAAGGCCAAAAATGTCTCAAAAGCAATCATACTTCCTTTACTAGCCAACATAGAAGCCTTTCCAATCAAGAACTTAGAAGTCAACCCCCAAATTCCTCCTTTTTTGGTCATGTTTGCTTTCACATCCGATATCTTTAACTGAAGAAGTTCTGCTATCTCATCAACCTGAGGCTCTTTCTCCAGACCACTAAACGGTATATCATTCGTAACCGGCAAACCAATCCAATAAGAATACTCCTCCAAAGTGGGCATAAGCTGATAATCAGGAAAGGTGAAACAATGATAAACTGGGTCATAAAACTGCACAAGAGTCTCAAGAATCCCCTTTTCCACTTTGGTCTTCAAGATAGAGATCAATTTCCCATAACGGTTTTTGAAGTTGTCAATATTAGGAACCAAAGTTGCTAGCTCTTTCAATTCCTTCGCACTTGAATTCCTGAAAGTGTACTTCTTGATGCTTCTCTTTTGATCCATGGTACCTGTGATGTTTACAAAAAATGTCTCTAAGTTCCTTGAAAACCATTTGTGAATGTCATTTTTATGAATGCATGAATGTATGGTTTATGCATCAACCACAATCAAGAGCACACAAGATCACAGCAAATCACACAAAATCACACAGTCCAGGTCCTTAGGTTCGACGTCACGAGCATGGAGCCATGGGTCTACCCATCCCACAAGGCGTGATCTAAGGAGTTTTGTACCTGCCAATCGGGTTCTACAAAGGTTCCCAGAGTTTTCAATCTTCTATCGTATATTACCGACACGCACAATTGCTCATGGGCGCCAACAATATGCCTAAAAAGACCTCGTCTGAGCGTAGTATCGCATGACAACAAGCTCAAATTGGTACTTGATCTTGTTTCTGCACTACATCCTAAAAAGGCTTGGATGGGTTAAAAGGGTTCTAGGCCATTCAGCTTCTACGGACACTCACTATTGAAAGTAATAGCGTTCTTACGATGGTTCGTAACAACCTCTACTACCTTCCATGAGGCCTCCACTAATTGGGGTTCCACCATATGACGCTCATGGTAAGGATTGCTCCTGACATGCGACTATTGGTCTTACCACCTCCTATCTCAAGTTACTCACAAAAGTTCGGGTTAGAACTTTATCTCATCACAGAGGAACTATCGAGCACCAAAAAGAAAAAAAAGAAAAAACAAACAAAGCACACAACAATATATAAAAAATAAAACACACAGATAAACAAAAATAGGCTTAACACACTTAAAACTGGATCCCCAGTGAAGTCGCCATTTTTCTGTAGCGGGGAAAATCTGATATCGAAGCCATGGGATTGACTCGAATCAATATTTCGTTTGAAATCGCCACCGCGCTTTATTTTTCCAAAGGAAAAGGGAAAAGAACGAAAAACCCAAAGTTTTGTTTTTAAAACAAGAAAGAGAACTCAGGTTCGGGTGTTGATTATACAAGGGGAAGGTTTTAAGCACCCCTCATATCTGTGGTACTCCACAGGAACCTTTTTGAAAATCTGTGTCGTGTGTGCTAAAAAAGGGTTTGTTTTATTTTTAAAATAAGCTCGGCAAAGCGTTAAGCTTTGTGCCTACATACCTCCTCGGTGCAATGGAGAAGTCAGAGCTAATGTAGTTCCTCTTAAAGGGAAAAACGTTTTAAAAACGAATAAACACATTATCGTCGTCGGAGAGAAATACTCAGCCATTGATCTTGAGCATGAGAACAAATGAGTTCTTTGCATCGCAAATGAAAGAAGGGCTCCAACTCGGATAAAATCGACGAGTATGCCACTAGCTCTCTCACGCGGAAAAGATCTCATTATATCAATCAATTTCAAAATCGTGGGGTATAACCACTCGTTTCGACAATTAACAGTGTCTAAACTTTGAAGAAAAAAGGCCAATAAGGGCAAAAGATGTTTTTAAGGAAAAAGGTTTGAAAAGGTTTGCAAACATAAGAAGGTTTTTGAAAAAGGGAGAAGATTTTGAAAATTTAAGAATGGGAGGAGATGAAGAGGCTATCCTATTGCGTAAAATAAAAGCTAAGGAAAAGAACAGTCTAACCGAAATAAGAAGCCAACACTTGACATTGTGAGTCAAGGTAGATTTCCCATCCTTTGGAATATCAATACTAAACCATCACATTACCACTTGGGGATCCAGATGAACTTATTATCTTAGCACCACTTTGCATTAAGCACATTAAAATTTTGACAAAAATCAGGCAGAGTAACTGCTGTTTTCGGGTAAAATCCTTATCTCAATGCCTTGGAATTAACCATCAAGGGCTTTCAAGGAAATACCTGCATACACAAACAGACAACAATCCAATGCCAGACAGACAGAACAATCACAGAGTAATAACAGAATGAGGGTCCAGAGGTCCTAAGTCCATAAGTCCGAATCTCCAAAATGCTCAGGATAGTAACCAAAAGTCCGAAAGAGCCTTAGGTGTTTTTTAGATTTTGGTTGATTATTAGTGTTTTAGCATAAAAGTAAAGTATGGTCCAAGTGGACAAAGAGAAAATAGCGGAAACATAAACATATGTCCAAATGGACAAAGAGAAAATAGCAGAATATAAACGTCCAAATGGACAAAGGAAAAATAGCGGAATGTAAATATGATGGAATGATAAAATAAAGCGATAAAGCGAGAAATATAAAGAGCAATATAATAAAGTGCGGAAATTAAAGTCAATTGTTAGATGTTAAAGATAACCATCTTGAAACCTGTCAAGTATGTTATCAAAGTTAGTAGTAAAGATCGATGGTGAGTGAAGGATGTACTCGGATTTAAATTCAATAGAAATTTATCAGAAGCTTGATAAAATCATAGCGACTACACGATAAACCTCCATAAGTCTTAAATCAACCGCATACAATTCTCTTCCATATTTGATCTTTTTTGATTCGGGACACGAAATATTGCGCTATGTTAAGCAGATCGCCAAGTGATTTATGTAGAAATCACCCTACAACGAGGCCGGTCAAAACTTTATGTGCTAATGCATGCGAGAGAAATGATATGTAGATCATTCTCCGAAAGCAATACCGCATGAAAAGAAAATAGGTAACGATCTAGTCTTTACTAAGAATCCATAAGAATTCTCAAAGTGTTAAGACTTTCATCGATCAAAAGAAAAAAAGGAGAAGAAGAAGATAAAATGCATAAAGTAAAATCAACTCACACTATCATTAATATCATTCATCTAATATTATGGATTTGGTCCTTTCAAACCTATCAACATCCTAGATCCAATGATATTAATGAAGTAGAGGAAGAAGAATAAAATTCGCAAAAGATAATCAACTCACACTATCATTAATATCATTCATCTAATATTATGGATTAGGTCATTTCAAACCTATCAACATCCTAGATCCAATGATATTAATGAAGTGGAGGAAGAAGGAAGCCAAAACAAGCATAAAAAAAGGCAAAAAACCACATTCTGCCAGCAGGAAATCGATTTCATGCAGGGGGAAATCGATTTCCATAGTGCAGTTTTCAAAAAAATAGGTTACGTTCAGCAGGAAATCGATTTCAGCCTTAAGGAAATCGATTTCCTCAGTGTAAATTTCAGCAAAAACAGCATTTAAAGGCATGAAACTTGATTTGAACAAATATACAAACACCTTATGATCACACATCAACTTGAGCACGAAATTTCCATCACAAAACCAGCAAATATCATCAATATAGCATCAAAGATGCATTGAACACAAGCAACAAAGATCTACATCTTAGAATTTAGGAATTTACCAATTCTTGAATGAAATGTTGAAGTAGCTTTAAGAACAAGCACAAAGTGTGTAGATCTTTCAAATTTGGAGATGAACAACCAAAGAAAAGAGAGAAATGTAGGAGGTTTAGTTTAAAATTAGCAAGATTCAATGTGAATCTCACTAATCTTATGAAAATGAACTTTGGGTGAGGGTTTTGGAAAGGGTGAGAAATGAATTTGCAAGCAATTTTTTGGCTCTCCAAGCTTGAGAAATGAGAGAGTAGTGGCCTCTATTTATAGGATGAGAGCAAGAGTAGTGGCAATTTGGTCATTTGCTCTTGGTTAATTAACTTGTGTTTACTTTGTGATTAAAGTGGCATTTAAATGGTAAAAAATGGTAAAATAAGGTTAAAATGGAATTAATGAAGGGAATTATTTTGGGGAGGTGGAAAATTGGTAAAATGACAAAGATGGTCAAAGAAAATAGGTGCCAAAATCAAATCAAGCTTCCCTCTCTATTTTTTTGAATTTCGCCTTAAGGAAATCGATTTCCCCAGGAGTGAAATCGATTTCACTCTGTTCCAGAAGAGAATTTGGCGCAAAATACACTAGGGAAATCGATTTCATGCTGTCCAGAATGTGATTTTGTTGAAAATTGCTGTAGGGAAATCGATTTACCCAAGAGGGAAATCGATTTCATCAGTCTAAAATGTGGAAAATGCCTTGCTTATTGCATGTCTTGGCTTGATACCTACAAAACAAAAGCCTACAAAGAAACAAAGCAATATTTTTGGTATTTGGGTTAGTACAATATGCATACAAGATAAACAATCATTGGTGCTTGATGGTCCCTCTTATTGATGAGGTGAGTGCAACACCACAAACAAAACTTCTAAGTGAAGCTCTTGATTAATGATTGGGATATGAATGATATATGATCTTAGGGTCAAAAATTGGGGTATGACAATATGCTCCTTCTCTTTTCAACACATTTTTACAAATGGGTCCTAAGGCTGCTCTTTATGCCATAATCTTTTTCATTATCAGGGCAAATTAAAGATTGCGGATTTCGGATGGTCGGTACACACATTCAACCGCAGGAGGACCATGTGCACCACCCTGGATTACCTTCCACCCGAGATGGGTAAGTTTAGATGACATGAATTTTCCATATTAAATATGTTTGTTTCTTTATATAATGAGCCTAAATTCTAGATGTTTCAATAGTGGAGAGTGTAGAACATGATGCAAGTGTTGATATATGGAGCCTTGGCGTTCTTTGCTACGAGTTTCTTTACGGAGTCCCGCCTTTTGAGGCCAAAGAATATTAAGATACTTATAGCAAGGTAGCAGTTACTAAGCAGTTAAATTTGTATCATCATGTAATTGTAACTTTGTGTAATTTTATAATGTTTTGTTATTCAGAACTGGCTTTGAGATTCAGTAAATCAATTCAAGCTCATGACTTGCATACAGGTGTGGATGTTTGTATTAAAATTATAAAGAACAACAAGGATTTCTTTGATCAAAGCCTTGATCAGATCAAACTCCTTAAGTATGTCAATAAGCATGCTCCTGGAGACAAGCATCACATTTTGCGATTATATGATTACTTCTACTATAGAGTAAGTTATTTTGTATAAGCTACCGATCTTATTAATACTATTACATTTTCCTTTCATTCAATTGTAGTGCAACACTAGATACTACCTTTCCTAGGAAATTAACATTAATATAATAACAACATACATTGGACTTTTCCACTCACCATTCCTTTATGTTGTCGTACTACAAACAAATCTATTTGTCCATGTTGATGGTGTGCACATAATTAGTCAAAAATCACGAGGCCTCTTCTGCGACATTAGGCTCTTCGATCTCAAATGAGGAAGTTTGCTCAGTAGATTGAATATTTCTTAACTGATCAATAATTGAGTTTGGCTTGATCTTTTCCATAAAACTGTAATTTACCATTTATAATTATCTTCCTATGTATCTTATGATTGTTATATTCCTAGAGAACATCCTTAGTCTACAATTATCGATCCGCATTCTTACATTCGATGTGCTTATGGTGTTACTGGCCTCACTTCTTTTCGTCACATTTAGTGCAAACCAAAATAGGGCTTTCAATCATGCTTCAGAAAGTTTTCTTGATGGAGGGTCTAATAACCCTTTATTAGCCAATGATACTAACAATTGAAGGAGAGTGCAACAAGGAGAAAACCTGAATCTTTTCAAAGCAGTGAAAACGATGAACTTTTGGATTTTGTTTGTTTCTATGGCATGTGGTATGGGATCAGGACTCGCAACGGTTAACAATATTATCCAAATAAGAGAATCCCTTGGATATTCAACTTTCAAAACAGGTTCATTGGTTGCTTTATGGAGTATTTGGAATTTTCTTGGCCGCTTCGGAGCTAGTTATGTGTCGGATTATTTCTTACACGCGAAAGGATGCGCAAGGCCGTTTATTATTGTGATCAATTTAATGGTTATGAGAATTGGTCATGTCGTAATTGATTGGTATTTGTTATGGCTCTCAGTGGTCCCTAATGCCTACAATCGCTTCTGAGATATTTGGTGTACGACACATGGCCAACATATACAAGACCATCACTATAGCAAGTTCAGTGGGATCTTATATATTTTCTGTAAGAGTACTTAGTTATATGTATGATAAAGAAGCATCAGAAGAAGGAAATATGTGTGTTGGGACTCATCGTTTTATGCTTCCCTTTCTCATTATGGCTTCTACCTCTCTTTTGGGTTCTCTGGAGAACATTTGTAATGAACTTGACATTGATTTGTATGGGTGAAATATAATTATGTGTAGATCTTGAATGAATGAATATTAGTGTATTGGATTTAGGGTGTCGTGTCCTCATGAATGTCACTTTGAATAAAGTTTGAATGGAATGGAAATTGCGATGAATCTAGATGAATCCTTGAGACCAACCTTGTCCAAGTACATTCTGCAACGGTTAACATTTATTTGTCATAATAACATTTATTTTTCATTGATAATATAAGAAACAGATATTAGACATATTTTTATAGACGAAAAAAAGTCTATGATACAAATATTTTTATAAATAGTAAAAGTATCGTTGATACAAACATTTTAATAAACGGGGAAAAATGTATTGTTGATGCAAATACTCTTATAAATGAGAAAAAATGTATTTTCGATGAATTTTATTTTTTGTATATTTTTATTATATTTTAAAACAAAATTATTTATATATAGGAATAACTATACGATTGATTCAAATATTTTTATATATGAAATAATATATTTGATTTGTAAATTGATTTTAATCAATTATTATTAACGGAAACATGAAGTTAGTGATCAAATTAATTAATATTAACGGTAATATTAAATTACTAATCAAAATATTGAATATTAAAGGGAACATGAAGTTAATGATCAAAATATTGAATAAAGACGGAAACATGAATTTACTAATAACGGGAACATGAAGTTACTGATAAAAATATTGAATACTAACAGGAACACGAAGTTACTGATCAAAATATTAATATTAACGAAAATATGAAGTTACTAATCAAAATATTCAATATTAACGGAAAAATGAAGTTACTGATAAAAATATTAAATATCAACTGGAACATGAAGTTTCTGATCAAAATATTAATATTAACAGGAACATGAAATTACTGATCAAAATATTGAATAATAACGGGAACATGAAGTTACGGATCAAAATATTGAATATTAACGAAAACATGAAGTTACTGATCAAAATATTGTATATTAGCGGGAACATGAAGTTATTGATCAAACTATTTATTATTAACGGGAACATGGAGTTATTAATTAAAATATTCAATATTAACGGGAAGCGATGTTAGTATGTTGAAAGTAAATGTGACTAAGTGTATTGCATTGGACAATCGACATTGTGTTGTTTATTCTCTATGCAAGTCACATTTTTTCTATTGTTGGTAAAAGAGTGATCAAAATATTAATATTAGCGGAAACATGAAGTTACTAATCAAAATATTGAATATTAATTGGAACATGAAGTTACTGATAAAAATATTGAATACTAACAGGAGCATGAAATTACTGATCAAACTATTTATTATTAACGGAAACATGGAGTTACTGATCAAAATTACTGAATATTAATTGGAACATGAATTTACTGATCAAAATATTGAATATTAACGGAAATATTAAATTATAACAATATTTCCAAAACAAAAATAATATTTATATAAACAAATATATATTACTGTTCAAAATATTAATAATAGCGGAAACATGAAGTTACTGATCAAAATATTAATATTAACGGGAACAGGAAATTACTATTCAAAATATTGAATAACAACGGGAACATGAAGTTACATATTAAAATATTTAATATTAACGAAAACATGAAGTTACTGATCAAAATATAGAATATTAACGAAAACATTAAGTAACTGATTAAAATATTGTATATTAACGGGAACATGAAGTTATTGATCAAAATATTAAATATTAACAGGAACATAGAATTATTAATTAAAATATTCAATATTAACGGGGAGCGATGTTAGTATGTTGAAAGCTAATGTGACTAAGTTTATTGCATTGACTCAATCGACATTGTGTTGTTTATTCTTTATGCAGGTCACATTTTGTTCTATTGTTGTTAAAACAGTAATAATTTAAGCCAAATAATTAATCTTTCCAATTTTTATTGCATACTAATAAAATAATATATAAAATTTATTTTCTTAATTACTTTTTATTTTCAATATTCAATTTTTTTAATATTAGTATTTTTATAACTTTTCTCATTTGAACCCAAATTTAATCTTTAACTAATACCTTTTATTTTTCTCAATCCAAATGCGCAAAAATGACGGGTACCCGTGCGAACGCACGGGTATCACACTAGTTATGCTGAAGAAATTAATTAACTTGTTGATTGAATGAACATCAAACTTGAACCGTATTTTGTCTTCATGTTTAAAGAGGTTGGATTCACAAAATTCGACTCATTCAAATGTTACTCTTGTTTTGTATTAATCTTCAATGTTATATTAAATATTTGATTTTTCCATTATCACCACATAACGAAAGGAAGTGATAATCGTATTCTCGTAGGATTGTTGTAAAGTCTATCTGCAATTTCTATTAGGGCCTATTTGGTTCAAATGAGGGGGAGGGGAGGGATTTTTATTAATTATACTTATGTTTGGTTCAAATGAAGGGAGAACAGGGGAGGGAAGGGATTTTGGTTAAAAATATATTTGGTTCACGAGGGGAGGGGTTTTATTAATAATTTATATTTTATCCTTATGATTTTATATAACTGATATGATATTCAAAGTTGAAAATTTCATAAATATTTTGTTGGAAATAATATTTATAATTTTGAGTGATTAAAAATTTATAACTTACCACATAACGTTTAAAAAAATTGAATACACTTGATACGTATTATAACTTTCGACACAAAATTATCTATCCGTTGATTACAACTTTTGAATACATAAAATAAATAAAATTAGAATAAAATTAATATAAATAAACATAAAAATAAAAATTATATTAAAAATTAAAAATTGTAGTGATTATAATTTTTATTAAATAAAAATAATAATTTAAAGGTAAAAATTAATTATAATAAATCGATATAAGCAATAGAGAAAATTCACAAAAAAAAAAAAGAAGAAGCAGACGAAAGAAAATAATAATTTTGAAATAATAAAATAAAATTGAGGGTATTTTAGTAAATATATTAATTTATTAAATATCAACAGTTACATTCTCTCTCCTCCCCTCCGAATCCCCCTAATTCGAGGGACACAAAAAATGTGATTTGGAGGGATTTTGCTCCCCTCCCCTCCCCTCCATTCCCCTCCTAAAAATTGAATCACACATTTTATTATAAACATTCCCTCCCCTCCCCCCCCCCCCCCCCCCCCCCCCCCCCCCCCATTTACCTCGAACCAAACACACCCTTAAAGTAAATAGAAAAAATAAAATATAAGTTAAAAAAGACATTGTCTTCGTATGGTTAATTGATAATAATGAAGGAGTGGAACTTAACTAATTTCGACAATAAAATATTAATAGGGGTAATTGTAACTTCAAATGAATATAAGTTGGGATGATAGAGACCTCGACTATGATATCATGGTAATCTGTCAAGAGTCGACATCAATTTGAGTCTTGTATTACAAAATTATTGTCACATTAATATTAAAGTTGAACATAAATGGTGTACTAGTATAATTGTATTGGCCTTTGTACTTAGATAAGATTATCAAGGCTAAAAAAGAAAGGGCCCAGGGGAAGCAATACAAAGTACTATGAGGATAGGCAAATATCGTAAGCCATCCAAAGGAATTTCTGGAGAGTACCAGTATAATTCTTAGATCGTCTGTGATTTATCGTATGGGGCCCATAGTGGGCTTGGGCTATCCAATGCGATTTTCAAATATCCAATGAACATGGGTAATGATGTGGCCTTATACGCCAATGATAGGAGGCAAAATGTCATGTTTCTTGCTTTTTTTCCCTTTGAATTCATGTGTGTTTTCATCATTTTAATTCATCTTTATGCGTTTTTTACTTCTATATTTGTTTTCAGGGAATAAGTAGTTAGTGGAACGAATCGGGACGTGTTGTCTGTCACGTATTTCCTAACACGGCCCGTGTCAGTACCTTAGATAGTTACGAATTATTGACTTCTTGGCTAAGTTTGTAACCTTTGGCTTATGTAACCTCCATTTTCTTCATGATTAGTGATAAGCAGAGTAGGTGTTATTGTACACCGAACTGGGTTAACAATTCTGTATGTTAATTTACTTTCCAGCATTGTTTTTAAATCATGGATATCTGGTCATTGTATGTTGTTCAGAGATCAATGTCTCGACATCTGTTGAAAGTATTTTGGGTAAATATTTTCTAATATATCGTATCCACAGAGACTAAGTTAATATTGTTGTCGTTCTATAGTCGAATTATAATGAGTTAGTGAAAAGTATTGGTTTTGATTGTTTAATCTCAAATTGCAAATAACAGAATAATAATTGAATGATAAAAAGCTTAAAGACGAATAACAATGGTGAATGAATATGTTGAGTTCTAGGGTTCATCAACCTATTCATATGCAATAATCAATTAATCAACAAGTGAATATTATCTAAGTTATTATCTTCATTCATCCTCAAAACTGATATTATGTCTAATAATCAATCTAGAACCACCTCTACCGGTATGATATTCGATCTCTCAGAATAACTATAAATATAAAGGGAATTAACCACGATGATTTATGAAAACTTCTTCAAAATCTTATCTCTGAGTATTAATCAACAAGTCAATGTAAAAACCTAGGGCAAAAGTATAAACCCTATCTCTCGATTGATAGTTCAACAATGATATAAAATAAAAGCAAGGTTTTTCATTGATAATAAAGCTTAAACAATTGTTCACAGAAATTAATCAAGTAATTGCATCTTCATAGGTTAACTACTACCTTAAACTCAACACAATAGGATTTAGCTCTCCATAGATATGAAGAACACACAAAGTTTCATGGATGGATTCATCTTCATCAAGGGAATGTCTTTAATTGATGTTGAATTCTCCGTCGAATGTTGTTTGCTGCTCTGGATTAGGATTGCTCTCTGAATTTCGCTCACCAAAGATCTATTTCTTATGAGAATTAGGGCTTCTATTTATAATAATTCATCCTTGTAACGTAGCCACCGCGCCTCGGCACGTATTGGCGTGGTGAGAACCCAAGTCAGAGGGTTAAGGCGCGTCTCGCCCCTTATTGGCGCGGCTCGGCCTATGTTTCACCTTCCTTCTTTGTGATTCCTCCTCTCAAGAAGCTCTACGCCTGCGTGTTTCTTCGTCTTTACTTCTCAACTTCAATATCTGCACAAATAACACCCAAAGTGACACAAGTTGTTCTAAAATTAGTGTCGAACCTTTAGAGTTCAATTCTAACCGTAAAATCCTCAAAACTCCTAAGATATACTCAATTTTAGCTCAAAAGGTAGTTAATTTAACACATGAAAACACTTTTAATTCACTCCTAACAAACTCTCCCCAACTTAGAGTTTTGTTTGTCCCTAAACAAAATTACTTACCTCAATAAAAACAACAACACATACCAACAATCATGCAACAAGTTTTTCAAAAAAATTTTCAAATGGTTCAATTCAGTGACCAACTCAGATACTCTTCATCTCCCTGCAAACTCAGAACATGCACATGAAACAGATTTTGAAAAGAAATTACCTCCAAAAGTTCAAAACACTACACAACCTCAGTTGAATCTGCACTAATCACTCTCATCAAAAGATATGATGAATAAAAGAGGGGTTAAACACTCATCCAAACAATTAAATCAACAAATATCCATATCATACGTTCACCATATTGTTAGCATCAAGTCCTGTGGAATCTGAGAATCGAAAGGTCTTTATAGGGTTGTAATGTGGTTTAGATTCAAAGAAAAGAATATGTTCAAGGGTTGTTCCTATTCTAGGGAAGCATCCGAATCACATAACTCATTCCTTTTTATCTATACCATTAGCTCTTTCACCCGTTCATCTTTTCATTCGTAGCTCGATGTTTCTTTCATTTTCAATAACTGTCCAAGTTCACATGTTGTTTTTCCTTTGTTTTCTTTTTGTCACGCTACGAAATTCTTTTGTTCTTTGCACATTACCACCTGTACTTACTTTTCTTTTGCTTATGAATCTCCCCAACTTGGAGATCAACCTGTATTCAGATTCTATGAATGCTCCCCTACTTTCTATAAAGGTAAAAGAGAAAACACATCACCAAATTTTATGGTTGATGGTCCAAAACAAAACTTTTCATTGAGATCAAAACTCACCAGGTGTTTTTCTTGGTGCATATTATGAAATTTATCTTGACCTCAGGCTCAAAGAATGGTTAGCAAAGGATCACACTCTCACAAAAAAAAATAAGTTTGAAGATGGAATAGGCTCAAAGAAACTCTCAGATTCAAACAAGTGCCTAAGTCCTTTTCACATATTTCCACAAAACGATGCGACAAACGGTCTAGCACAATACAAACAAGTCAAAGTAATCGATGGTCTCCTGGATATAGTAAACACTGGAAAGCTTTCCTCACAATGGTTAAGGCTAATCCGATCCAACAAAAATAGTGTACCATAAAGAACTTCTAGTAGTATTTACTAACAACCTATGTTTCATGCACACACTAAGAGTTTAAGTTTGAAAATTCATACATGCCTTGTCACTTTTATTGAAAAAGAAAGGGGAAAATTAATTTTTCAAAAATTTCCACTCACTACCACTTTCATGCATGTTGCTCCATTGTTGGTACTTTCACTGTCTTGCTTGAGCTTTTCGTTATGTTGTGGAACTACTCATTCTAAACCGGGGACAACTAAATAGAAATAAAAAACAACAATGACATAAAATAAAAACAGATTGACATAAAAAAAATAAAAGAAAATCATCATGACAGTTATCATAAACATAACAGCTCACTATCCTCCTCTGGTCGCTTCAGGAACTCATCTGGTCGGACACTTGCACCCCCCCCAAAAGAAGAGGGTTGGGCTCCGGCTAACCGCAGTAAGCGAAACAACTGAGGACAGGTGTTAAAAAATCTGCTTTCGCATCACCGCGGCACACGAAGATCTTCCACGACGCGCGAAAGCTTTTGCCAACGTGTCGCGGCGCGGTATGGAGTCCTGCGGCGCGGTGTTGCGTTTTATGTAGCCTTCTGTACCTACTCAATCACACTGGTCTGATGATATAAATCTGAAATAAAAAACGAGAAAACAATAAAAACGCACTGTGTTGGGTTGCCTCCCAACAAGCGCTTTGTTTAACGTCGTTTGAGCTCGACGGTCCATGCTTTTAAGGAACTAAAAATGGTGCATGTTGCTCCACTCCCCCGAAGTAATCTTTCAACCGTTTTCCATTAACGGTCCAACTCGCATTTGTCTTAGGATTCTCTACCACAATGACTCCATAATTGCATACCTCTTTTACCACAAATGGTCCCGACCATTTTGACTTCCCTTTATTCGGAAATAACTTGAGTCTTGATTTGCACAAGAGCACCATTTTTCCAACTTGAATTTCTTTGTGGCTGATGTTTCTCTCATGAGATGCTTTCATTTTGTCTTTCTGAACTTGATTTTCAGAATCTTTGAGTTCTCCTTCGGTGGCATCGATTTGGAAAATATCCTTCTTGTTTTTAGGATGCTTCTTGGTTTCGAAAAGATTAAACTTTACCTTTTCATCTTGCACCTTTACTTTCATGATCCCCGCATCCATATCAATCATCATTCGGGCGGTTTTCATGAATGGTCTTCCAAGGATTAAGAGTACCTCATGATCTTCTTCCATGTCAACTACCACAAAATCCACCGGGAAAAAGAACTTGTCTACTTTTACTAGCAAATCTTGAACCACTCCATATGGTGAGGTGATAGACTTGTTGGCTAATTGCAATGTCATCCTAGTAGGCTTCGTCACAATATTCCCTGATTTCTTGACAATGGATAAAGGGATTAAGTTGATGCTAGACCCCAGATCAATCAACCCATCACTAGTGAAGTTACCTCCAATATGTAATGGCAAAGTGACTCGTCCCGGATCGGATTCCTTTCTTGGAGTAGTTCTTTGGATTATGGCACTACACTGGGCATCAAGCAACACGGTCTCCTCATCTGTGTACTTCTTTTTCTTTGTGATCATATTCTTCATGAATTTAGCATACTTGGGCATTTGCTCTAACGCTTCGGCAAATGGAATATTTATATGAAGTTGTTTAAATATGTCCATAAACCTTGCATGTTGCCTAGCATTATCTTTCTTTGATGGTGCATTTTGGTATGGGAGGTGTTGGCTTGGTATCACATTATCTGGCACCTTTTTCTTAGCACTTTTTCTTTTCTCCATCCTCTCTCTTCCCTTCTTGGTCTCATCTGTTTCTCTTTCAGCATCTTTATTCATATCACTCACTATGATTTCATTCTCCTCATCTTCCGCAGCACGATTATTATCTTCCTTCTCGGCATCATTGATTTCAACTTCCTTCTCACCACCTTTCTGACCAGTTCTAGTTACAACTGCCTTGCAATGCTCTTTAGGATTCTCTTGAGTGTTGGCGGAGAATGTCGCATTCGATTGATTAGCTGCAATTTGTTTAGCTAGTTGCCCTACTTGAGTTTCCAGATTTTTAATTGCGGCTTCCTGGCTTTTCTGGCTTGTCATTGACATTTGCATGAACTGATTCATAGTCTCTTACAACTTAGATTGTCCTCCTTGTTGTTGCGGCGGAGGCTGAGTGTAAGGTTGAAAAGTTTGTTGTTGATACCCTTGATTGTTAGGTCTTTGTCGATACCCTTGGTTGTTATTCCTTGGAGGATGATTCTGTTGATACGGCTGAGGGTTCGGGTATTGATTTTGCCTCTGTCCTTGGTTGTTATTCATATAATTCACTTCTTCTACCAAGACTGGTGGGCCAAATCCGGTTTGATGATCTCCCTTGCATAACTCACACTTAGCAACTTGGTATGAATTTGAAACTCCATTAAGCTCTTTGATTTGTTGTGGAAGTTTGGACATTTGTTGTGTCAAAAGCTCCACTTGTGAAGTCAGCAATCTGTTCTGAGCAAGAAGAGCATCACTATTAGTTAGCTCCAACAACCCCGGTTTCTTATCTCTCACAGTTCGATCATGATTACCTTGTCGGTCATTCAAAGCCATTCTCTCAATTATCTGAATTGCTTCAGCAGTTGTTTTGGACATTAGTGAGCCACCAGCTGTGGCGTCCAAGAAGTTCTTATTTGTAGGTGTAAGACCGTTGCGGAACATGTGAATTTGATCAACTTCTGCAAATTCGTGTCCCTTGCATTTCCTCAGCATAGCTTTGTATCTTTCCCAAGCTTCATTCAGTGATTCATTACTACCTTGAGAGAATGCCGCAATTGCTGTTTTAGCATTAAAAAATCGATTTTGAGAGTAAAACCGTTCCAAGAACTTTTCTTCCAGAATATTCCAATCAGTCATAACTGTTTCAGGTTGATCTAGATACCAATCTTTAGCCTTTGATAGCAAAGAATGTGGGAACAACCTTTTGAACAATGTTTCTTCCTCCGCTTGGGCTACCCCTGTAGTACCTGCTAACTCATAGAATCGAGTCAGATGAGTGTATGGGTCTTCATGGTCCAATCCGGCGAAAGGACTTGCACAGATGAGCTGTATAATACCGGTCTTCAATTCAGATGTCCGCCCGTTGGCGGCAGTCCTCGCGAATTGTGGATTGAGATGAGGACTATTTGCACATGGAGTTGTGGCGGCCATGTTTACAACAGTGTGTTGTATGACGGCTTCTTGCTCTTCTTCAAATAGTTCATGGAAGAGTTCGTCAGACGACTTGTCAATTGTTTCTAAAGATTGTGACAAAGTCGCAGCTGCGTTGTCTCTGGCCTTTGCTATATTTGCTCTTCTTCGTGTTTTGCTGTTCAATCTCCTAGCGGTTCTTTCAATCTCGGGATCAAAAAGAAGTTGATCGCTGGAAACTTTGTTGCGCATACACTAATTCTGCAAAAACTAACAAACACGTGAAACAACCAAATTAATGAAAGTAAACTCAAAATAGAAAAACTATTGCAATGCGTGCAATATTGACACAGTCCCTGACAACGGCACCAATTTGTTGAAAATATTTTGGGTAAATATTTTCTAATATATCGTATCCACAAAGACTAAGTTAATATTGCTGCCGTTCTATAGTCGAATTATATTGAGTTAGTGAAAAGTATTGGTTTTGATTGTTTAATCTCAAATTGCAAATAACAGAATAATAATTGAATGATAAAAAGCTTAAAGACGAATAACAATGGTGATTGAATATGTTGAGTTCTAGGGTTCATCAACCTATTCATATGCAATAATCAATTAATCCACAAGTGAACATTATCTAAGTTATTATCTTCATTCATCCTCAAAACTGATATTATGTATAATAATCAATCTAGAACCACCTCTACCGGTATGATATTCGATCTCTCAGAATAACTATAAAGATAAAGGGAGTTAACCACGATAATTTATGAAAACTTCTTCAAAATCTCATCTCTGAGTATTAATCAACAAGTCAATGTAAAAACCTAGGGCAAAAGTATGAACCCTATCTCTCGATTGATAGTTCAACAATGATATAAAATAAAAGCAAGGTTTTTCATTGATAATAAAGCTTAAACAATTGTTCACAGGAATTAATCAAGTAATTGCATCTTCATAGGTTAACTACTACCTTAAACCCAACACAATAGGATTTAGCTCTCCATAGATATGAAGAACACACAAAGTTTCATGGATGGATTCATCTTCATCAAGGGAATGTCTTCAATTGATGTTGAATTCTCCGTCGGATGTTGTTTGCTGCTCTGGATTAGGATAGCTCTCTGAATTTCGCTCACCAAAGATTTGTTTCTTATGAGAATTAGGGCTTCTATTTATAATAATTCATCCTTGTAACGCAGCCACCGCGCCTCGGAACGTATTGGCGCGGCGCGAACCCAAGTCAGAGGGTTAAGGCGCGTCTCGCCCCTTATTGGCGTGGCTCGGCCTTTGTTTCACCTTCCTTCTTTGTGATTCCTCCTCTCCAGAAGCTCTACGCCTGCGTGTTTCTTCGTCTTTACTTCTCAACTTCAATATCTGCACAAATAACACCCAAAGTGACGCAAGTTGTTCTACAGTTAGTGTCGAACCTTTAGAGTTCAATTCTAACTGTAAAATCCTCAAAACTCCTAAGATATACTCAATTTTAGCTCAAAAGGTAGTTATTTTAACACATGAAAACACTACTAATTCACTCCTAACAACATCTCATAGGACATCTGAGATTTAAAGACCAAAATTTCACAAACAAAAGGCGATGTGCATAACCAATAACTGAATAATATTATAGATTCAAAGCAATTACATTAACATCACCCGATCATATGTCCCAATCAAGAAAAAATAGGTTTATCATCAAATAAAACCTAACCTAGGGGAAATATAGTTAATCATGTTGAATTAATTCAATACTAGTAGTTTAGATTATAAGGACATAAAAAATCACTAAAGAAGGAGCTCTCCAAATAGCATCAATGGTCTCCAAAAGCTCTAAAATAGCAACAATATGTCACTTTTAGCTGTTGGTAGTTGAATCCCTAAAATATCTTCTCTCTTTCCTTCATGAAGCAGTCAGAAAAGTGTGTTAACGAAAAGTTGTAACACGAATGTGCTTCCTTTTAACGCGGCCGCGTTGCTTCATCATCATTCCAACACGGAGAAAATACTTTATGGCACGAGCACATTAGCTTGTAACGTAGGCGCATTGGCAGATAGTGCGGGCGCGTGAATTCCAATGATGAACAACGCACTTTTGTCTCTTTTACTCTGATTTTCCAAACTAAGTTCTCTTATCCATTCAAAAGCGTCTTTTCCACTTAAATGCTTCTAACTTGCTCAAATATTGTCAAAATTTGATGATTCTTCTTGCTAAATGACGTGTGTTGATAGTCTGTCATCAAAACCCCAAACATGGATTATTGCTTATCCTCAAGTAACCAGTTTGCTCACTTAAACTTTGTTCGAAATAAATTACAAACCTTACCACATGAATGTCACTTGCTTTTGCTGATCGAGAAGTTCGTTTCCTCCTTTGCTTTAGCTAAATAAGATTAGTTCTTCCATCACCAGTACTCAACCTATCTCTCTACTCACCATTATGCACTCAATTGCAAGGGTGTTCACTCAATTAACATACAAGAGTACAAATTAGTGAATTTGTAAAGTATATGCAAAATCAGTCAAATCATCATCTTTAAACACACAAATTTGAGAAATTTTCGGATTGTATCGTGGCTTATGTTAAGGTAGGATAATTTTTGGACAATCGGCTTAAAACTTAGATTTAGGTACCTTTTTGTCCTTCTATTATCTTCTTCCTTTTATATCACTCTTTCTTTAATATTGGATACTAAAGAATTTTTTAATTCTTGGTCTTTTTATTTCATAATCTTTTTTTAAAATGCCATATTTTGACATCTTATTTTTCTCTTTCTTTTTCATTGACCAATTCTTTAGTACCCCCCTAACCCCAAACTTAAACGTTGATAACTTTCAAGAGCAACTCCAAACTTAGTGATTAGCTTATACTGAAATTAATATATATCTACCTATCGGAAAGATTTTTATCTTTCAAGTAAAAGGCTTAAGATAGGCTAGGTCCATCATAATTGTCCACCATAAGGCTCAAACTGGTTAGCAATAGATCATTCATAATACAAGGGTGGTTTACAAGGTTGCAGAGTTTTCACAAATAACTGCCTCTACACGTGTTTATCAGATCAACTTAATTAAAATAGATAAAATGAAAAATCTAGATATTACAATTGCATGGATACACTCAAAAAATAAATAAGTAAACAATAGAAATATTTGGGCTCAAACCTAACTTGCTTAGATATTTGGAGGTTAAGTACCAGCAGTGGCTTCCCTTTTCATCGTCAATTATGACTCAGCAAGGTTACTTCCTTCTTGATCACTATCTTTATTTTTTTTATGATTGCTTTTCTATTCAAAGGTAAGGTAGTAATTAAACCAAAAATGAAATCGGCACAAACATAATTTATTAATCAAAGAAATTAGGGGTAGAATAATTTATTAATTTTAGTAGCTTCCCCTCTTTCTCGTATTGGTGCATAATGGAAATAAAATAAACAAAGGGAAATAAAAACAAAAATAGCCTACTAAACTAGAAACTATCATCCTGGCACATAAAGTCATGAAGTCGGTTACGATCCTCCTGGTGTTGTTGATTTTATCTCTCCTAAAGGGAGCATCTATGTTCGCCTGTTTTCCATGTTTTTATTTTGCTCCATAAAATATGACTTCATTGCTACTGAAGTAGTAAACCTCCCTTACATTCAGGACCGGTACATTGCTGATCAAAAAAATTTTGGTACATGGCTCCAAATCTAGGAAGGTTGATGTATAAGTGCGGTGAAACTTCATATGCTCAAGTGGTCGTGCCAAATGCAAACTCTTCGAACATGTGCATTTGTTCATGCTGTTGTTGATGCCGCTGGACTCCTTTAGTTTGTTGTTGTATTACAGGCCGATAGACATCTTCATCTCCTTGATCTGCTTGGCCTTTGGCTAATTGATGTGTGGTGAGGGTCTTGCAAATGAAACTTTCTTTTATGGGAAACATGAGGTGGATCATCACATCATCTAGGCGCATCAGAACCCCTGCCAACCTACATAAGTCGTTAATAACATAAAAATGCCCCTAGTTCTTTGGGGGTTGGGGGGTATCAACCATAAATTTGATGTTCCAAGCAATTAGCATCCCCATATCAATAGGCTCCTCATGCAATATTTCCATGAGAGCCTGACACCTTTTTGCCGTCAACTTAAATTGGGTAGAACATGCTTCCAGAGTTTGAATTAAAAATGAGGCCCAAACTAGCCTTAAGTATTGGAAGCATGTCTGTAACCTTAAGCTTAGTGTACCTATCCAGCGTTATTACCCACTTGATGAGAGAACTCTGCCAACTTCGTTTGACTCATCTCATCAAACAAACGTACCTTCCTACTCTATTGAATGTTGTGCTAGGAGGTGAAGAAGAGAGTTGATGGCTTGAGGAGAATAATCAACGATTTTAGCTCGAACATATGACGTGTAGTCACGAGTCTCTCGGTTTGCAGCATTAGCGTAGAACTCAAACTCAATGCTCTCATTTGTCTTCTTAATCAGCTTATTCAAGTAACTTCACCCCTTTGTCTCCACCGCAACACTAAACCCTTCATACCCGCTCAAATGCTCGCTTGTTAGAAAGCTAGAATAGAACCCTAACAAACTAAGGAAAAACGGTGAAATAAAAGAGACAGTAAAAGCTAACTAATAAGAAAATAAACTTCATTTCATTTGATTGATATCTCAAATGTGTCAAAGACACTATATTATATAATGTTACTAATGGATAATCTAACAAAAGACCTAAACACTAAAAGCCCACTTAATTGATAATCGAAAAGCCCAACTAAAATATAATAAGAGTGCATCTAATAAACTAACTTAAATAATATAATTCTACTCTCTATCATCGCTCCTTGACCACTGTGTACTTCCTTATTTGAATGTATTTTTTGTGCTTACTTCATTTACGAACAAATAGGAAAGGTAAGTTGGAGCAGCTTGAGATAGTTGAGGAGATGATGACGATTGATGGGCAACACGACTTCCTTAACCGAACCTTCATCTTGGTAGTCATTACCAATCCTAATTGGCAGTTGAGTTGACTATTACTAATGGGTTTGACTCCCTTAATGCTAAAAACACTTGGGACATTGTACCTCTCCAACTTAACAAGAGACCTGTGGGCTACAAGTGAAATTTCAAAATTAAATTTTTAGCCAATAGGACTGTTGAGAGATACAAAGCTCGTTTAGTAGACAAAGGATTTAATCCAACTGAAGGTATTGATTACCTCAAAACTTTTAATCCAATGGTCAAAATGACTACTATACGCATCCTTTTATCTCTTCCCGCTTCTAACAATTCTTATCTCAACCAATTAGATGTTAACACAGCCTTTTTACATGGAGATTTAAAAGAACATGTGTATATGAAATTACCCCTGGTCTAAAAGTTTCCAACAATTCATAAGTTTGTAAATTAAAAAGATCAATATATGGTTTAAAACAAGCAACGAATCAAAAGCTCACTACTAGTCTTACTAGCTTAGAATATATCCAATCAAAATCTGATTATTTCTTATTTTCTAAATCCAATACTAATTCCTTTTCTGTTGTCTTAGTCTTTGTTGAAGATTTGATAATTACAGCCTTACAGGAAATATTTTAGATTAAATTAACAACTTCAAATCAGAATTAAATATCATAACCTATTGGAAGAAACAGGTCTCCTTGGTGCTAAACCGCTCAAGTCATCTACCTCATGCCAATCCAAACAAAAAAAAATGTTGCCGACATTTTTACAAAGGCAATTAACCATGGCCAATTTATTGTTCTGTGCAGCAAACTAAGAATGCTTTGTATACATTATCGTTTGAGGGGGGTTGTTAAAATAAATTAGCTAATTTGATGGACTTAAAGTTTGTTATCAAGAGTTTGTTTAATTTTAACAAACTTTCACTATTTCTATCTCTTCTGACAAGAAAAATACAACTCTTTGCATGTAAGAAGAATGCATTACTAATTTCAACACTAACAGTTATAAATAGGATAAGAAAATAATTTTTCAAAGACATTTTTATGTGATTTTCTGTATACTGTTTGTGAATTTAGACAAACAGATTCATAAATCATATAGGCTTCAATGCATCTATGCCAACTCAAATCCAAACCAGTAAGCTCTAATGGTATATAATGCACTTGTGAAAACTAAAAAACATACAAATGATTCTAAATATAATTATTGGTATTGCAAAAAAAAAACCAACAGAAATAGATAATACATAAAATATCTTTTAAAGGTAGATGCATATTTCACCTTTGGAATTTAACTAAAAAAGTGAACTTGCGCCGAAGGTGAATTTTGACGCAAAAATCTAACTATTTTAGTAGGTATGGATGAAGATCCTTCTTTAAATGTTTTTCTTAACTTGGCAACTTCTTCGTCTGACATGGTATGATGTTGCGCTAATATGCCATCAATCAGTGTATTTGATAATCTAGATGATATTCCACTCGCTTTTATTCCCAGTAACTTCAACTTACGCAAGGAATTGAGTTTAACCTTCAATATATTAGGAATTATGGAGAGAACCTAAGCAATGAAGAATGAAGGTAAATCATGATTATTGATAAAGCCTCAAATCACATGTCAAGTCAAGGTATGAACAAGAGAAGCTATACCTGAAGAGTATTAGAACAAACTGTCAATGATTCGATACCACCAAGTTCTTGCAAAGAGTTCAATAGAATCAAAGGATCTTCGTCATAGCTCCTAATTTCATCCATGTAAATCGTCATGTGTTTAAGAGAACTGAAACGGCTCCCGCGTAGTATCTGAAAAGGAAAACCAACAAAAACAAAAGTACAAAGACTTGGTGTAGATAGCTCAACTTTGCAATCGTTCGAATTCGAATTTTCAGAATCATTTCTTATTTCTAATTCAACAAGTGTGGTACTTGATATGCATAGATTTTGTTCCCCCAAAATTTTAAAGGAACAAATAACCAATCTTTTCAAACTAGGAAAAGTCGAAAAATGATCAACTCCGCCATGTAAAGCGCCAAACCCTAGAGACAAGTCTGTCAATAATGGAAAATTTAGAGAACTTGGAAATACTACTGCACTAATTTCAGTAGAAACACAAAACTCAAGAGATGTTAAACTGTGACAAGAAAAGATAAAAGCCGGTAGAATATCACAATGGACATCGAAAGATAGCCGCTGGACATTATGCGAAAAAGCATAATTTAAAATCCTTTGGAATAGGCGATGATCCATGATAGCCACGCATTGAAAACTGAGTGTGTGCAGTGAGGTGAAGGCATGGCGACCAGAGAAAAAATGACGGACAAATTTGATGAAATTGGCGATCGACTTAAACTGAAAAGAATCTATATTAACAGTGGGAAGATACTTCCAGATATCGATCCATCTTGTGGACAAAAGAGAAGTTTGAACAACTTGTTTGGCATTCAAGAAAGAGAGAATGTGAAGAAGAATACAATCAGGTAAATTGCTGAGCCTGTCTGCTTTAAAATTTCTTCTTCTTGTTTTCATATCTCAGAACCATGTGATGTGAGTCAGAAGCAATTGTGCAGAAAGCTTCGAAAAACAAACCCTAGTTTTAAAAAATTGAGTCTGAATCGATGTAAACTCTTTAGGGTTAGATGTTTTTTTTAACATTTCTAACAAGTACGAATTTTAATAATTATCAATGGTTTGTTTTAATAACTTTAAAAATTAGATTTTTATTTTATATTTTTAAAAATAACTTTTATAAAAAATATATGAAATTTTATTTAAATTCATTTTTATAATTAAAAGATACTTTTAACATCCATATATATTTTCCGTTTTGAACTCCCGAAAAGCTAAAATTATTTCCTATCCAATAAAATTAATTTAAGAACCTTTTGAAAATTATTTTTGAAATTGTATTTCCCAGTATTTTATGACGATGTGAAGTATGAATGTTGTTGTGTGACGTTGTTACCAAAATGATGCGAGTATAGATTGCAGATTATTATGACGAGGATGTTGTTGTTGCTGCCACTATGCTGGTAACGTGCAGGAAATCATGAATGAAGGCTAAATACCTTCGATAGTCGAGTTGGTGTCTTCGCTCTGATACGTAACACTGGGGGTGAACGCTAATTGTTTTGCTATTTATTTTTCTGTTGGATTTTAAATTGTTTGTTGAATTCTTTTATTACAACTTGATGCTGATTATGTTGGATTAAGATGTTATGACATTTTTTGTTAGATTGAACTATGTTGAATTCCGCTGCTTAATTGAAAGTGGTTTTTAAAGACTAATTATGTCATGTTCGGTTCATATGAGTTAATAGTGTTATGAATCTGTGTTTAATTATGACTGATTTTTGATGTCAAATGATCGGAAGCTTAAGTAGGAGAAGATCACCGAGCTTGAGAATGGCAAAAAACTTAAATCAGAAAGAATTACCGAGCTGGAGCAAAGCTAGAAAGTCGTGGAGGATAAGGCAGTCGAGTTTGAGAAAACCTTCGCCGAGCTGAGAGCTTAAAAGGAGACCTCAGATTCCAAACTCAAAGCTACCATTGACGACTTGTCTAACCGGTAGAAATCGGTGGTAGACAAATATGAGGAATTGAGGGAATCCTTGAGGAAAGCTCAGGTTGAGGTGCTCTGTTGAAAGTATTTTGGGTAAATATTTTCTAATATATCGTATCCACAGAGACTGAGTCAATAGTACTGCCGTTCTATAGCCAAATTATAATGAGTGGTAAAAAGCATTGGTTTTGATTATTTAGTCTAAAAGTGCGTATAAGAAAGTAATAATTAATTGACTGGAAGCTTAAAGAATGAGTAACAATGGTGATGAATATGTTGAGTTCTAGGGTTCATCAACCTATTCGTATGCAATTGATCAATTAATCCACAAGTGAACCATTATATAAGTTATTATCTTCATTCATCCTCAAAACTGACCTCATGTCTAAGATCAATTTAGAACCACCTCTACCGGTATGATATTCGATCTCTCAGACTAACAATAAGGATAAAAGGAATTAAACACAATGATTTACGAAAACTTATTCATAATCCCATCTCTGCGAATTAAGAACAAATCAATATAAAAGCCTAGGGCAAAAGTATGAACCCTACCTCTCGATTGATAGTTCAACAATGATATAAAATAAAAGCAAGGTTCTTTATTGATAATAAAACTTAAACAATTGTTCACAGGAATTAATCAAAGTTATTGCATCTTCATAGGTTAACTCAACACAATGGGGTTTAGCTCTCCATAGACATGAAGAACACACAAAACTTCATAGAGGGATTCATCTTAATCAAGGGAATGTCTTCGATTGATGTTGAATTCTCCGTCAAATGTTGTTTTCAACTCTGGAATATGAATGCTCTCTGAATTTCGCTCACCAAAGATCCGTCACTTATGAGGATTAGGGCTTCTTTTTATAACAAAGTTTCTTTTTACGAAGCTCCCGCGGCGCGGCACAGGTTAGCGAGGCGCGAACTGGGACCTGAAGGTTTGGCGCGTCTCGCCCAGTTTTGCTGCGGCTCGGCCTTTGCTTTATCCCACTTCTTTATGATTTTGCGTCTCCAGTGTCCTTACGCCTTCATGTTTCCTCATCCTTACTTTTCAGCTTTAATACCTGCACCAATAACACCCAAAGTGATTCCATTTGCTCTACAATCAGAATCAAACTTCTAGAGTTCAATTATAACCATAAAATCACTAGAAATCATACAATAAGCTCGACTTCAGATCAAACGGTAGTTATTTTAACACATGAAAATACTAATACTTCACTCCTAACAAACTCTCCCCAACTTAGAGTTTGTTTGTCCCTAAACAAAATTACTCACCTTAGTGAATACAACAACACATACCAACAATCATGCAACAAGTTTTTCAAAGATTTTTTCAAATGGCTCAATTCAGTGATCAAATCAGATACTCTTCATCTTCCTGCAAACTCAGAACATGCACATGAAACAGATTTTGAAAAGAAATTACCTCCAGAAGTTCAAAACACTACACAACCGCAGTTGAATCAACACTAACCACTCTCATCAGAAAGTATGATAAATAAAAGAGGGGTTAAACACTCATCCAAACAATTCAATCAACAAGTATTCATATCATACGTTCACTGTGAAGGATAGAAAAAACACTTAGAAAGGGGGGGTTTGAATAAGTGTGACTTTAAAAACTCTTAAGACAAAAACAATTAACACAATTATTTTTATCCTGGTTCATTGTTAACGAAACTACTCCAGTCCACCCCCTTAGAGTGATTTACCTCAACTGAGGATTTAATCCACTAATCAATCTTGATTAGAATGGTTTTCCACTTAGATACCCTCTAAGTCTTCTAGAGTATACTGATCACAACTTGATCACTTTAGGAATACACCACTTAGAAACTTCTAAGTCTTCTAGAGTCTACTGATCTCACTGATCACTCTAGGAACCTTTTACAAATCAATGTAAAATAAATGGTTACAAGAGTATTCAAGTGCTTCTTAAAAAGCTACAATCACAACTGTGATATTTCTCTTAAGTTCTAAGTTCAAATCTCACTAAGATATTACAAGTGAAGTGAGGTTGAAGATGAAGTTCGTAAGAATGAATTCAGCAGCGTTTCATTATTTTGCAAGAATGATTCGTTTTCGCTTCTGGTCAGAACTTCATATTTATAGGCGTTTTGAGAAGATGACTGTTGGGAGCATTTAATACGTTACGTGTTCCGTACTGCTCTGCATTTAATGTTTCACTCTTTTTTCAACTACCTCGAGCCTTGCTTTTGCTGCTTCTACTGACTTTGCCTTTTGTAGCTTCTAACATTCCTTTTGTCAGTCAGCGTAGCCTGTCATCTTGTACTTGCTTCTGATCTGATCTTTGTAGATACAACGTTTGAATAATCAGAGTCAAACAGCTTGGTGCAGAGCATCTTCTTGTCTTCTGACTTTGAAGTGCTTGAGCGTGATACCATAAGAACTTCAGTGCTTCTGCTTCTGAACTCATGTTCTTCTGATGCTTCATAGACCATGTTCTGATTCTGCTAGACCATCTTCTGATAGGGGTGTTCATGGGTCGGTTTGGGTTGAATTTAGCCAAAACCATAACCCAACCCGTACATGGTACACTGGTTTGGGTGACAAAAAATAACCACCCACAATATCATTGGGTTGGTTTAGGTAAAACCACAAATTTATGGGTTGGATTGGGTTGGGTAATGGGTTACCAAATATTATTTTTCTTTATATAATTATTAATGATATGTTACATTTTTTCTTAATAAATAGCTTAACATATTACTGTTGTTTTTTTAAACATCAAATGTCAAAATGTATAATGAAATTTATCATAAACATATATTTGTAAAAACCAAAGTTACATTAGTAAAACCTAGAATTGCATAAAATACTTGCAATTTATTAGAACTAGCATCAAAATAATCAAAATGTGACATCCTAAATAAGTTAAAATCATTACTTACTAAATAAAAGATGTTCAAAAAGTTGAAATTGAAGCAAGCAAAATTAAAAACATCAAAGTCATCACTTGTCAAATTACAAAAAAAAAAAAGAGAAAAAATATAGTCACTCAATAACCCATGGGTTTTGTGGGTTGGGTGTGGTTTTACCCATAACCCAATTATTTTGAATGGGTTTTCATTTTTGAAAACCGTATTCACCAAATAACCCGACCCAACCCACTTTTTTGGATCGGTTTGGGTGGGTTTTACTGGGTTTATTGGGTTTACCCAACCCATGAACACCCCTATCTTCTGATGTCTTGCGAGAGCATGTTCTGATGTTGCATTCTTGAACCTTCTGAGTCAGTGCTTCTAGCGCTGAATTGTGCGTACTCCCTATATAATTCCTGAAATGGAAAATGTAAAGGATTAGAGTACCACATTGTCTTATACAAAATTCATATACATTGTTATCATCAAAACTAGAATATTGATCAGAACAAATCTTGTTCTAACAATCTCCCCCTTTTTGATGATGACAAAAACATATATAATTGATATGAATTTGCAATCAGAATATCAGATGACAAAAGACAATTACACAGATATAGCATAAGCATATAACCAGAGTGTGTGAATATGTCTCTCCCTGAGATTAACAATCTCCCCCTGAAATAAATACTAGAAGAATTTATAAATAAAAGACTTCCCTGAGTATTTTCCATTTCGGTAGAGACGTTCACTTTGCCTATAACTTCAGAACATTCAGAGCTTCTCCTTCTTGCTTCCATAGGGCAGCTTCAGAGCTTTGAATTTATTCTTGATTCATAGCATGCTTGATTGTATCAGAACATTCTTGAATGTATCAGAGCATTATCAGAGCATCTTTACATCCTGAAATGTTTCAGAACAAACTAGACAAAAGTAATTAGAGCATGAATGGATCAGAGTATTCTTTAAAGAAAGAACATGTATCAGAGAAAACTTGATAGATTCTTAAAAATAATATAGCATGTATCAGAGCATATGAGAGAAGAGAATGTATCAGAGCATATTCTTCCACGAGAATATCAGAACATTCTTCTTGCTTCTGATCTTGAAGCTTCACAGCACTAAGCTTGCTTCAATTTTCCAAGAACATGCTTCTTTATAGAATTGTTTTTCCCCATGTATTTGCTTCTCATGTTGAGCTTTTTCAGAATGTCTTCAATCCTGCAAAAAATCTCAAAGACATAAAAACTTGCAAATAATGTTAGGAATGTTGAGACTTAATCCCAGCAACTGATATAATAAACCAAATCAATTATCATGTTTCTCCCCCTTTTTGTCATAACATCAAAAAGCATTTAAAAGATTCAGATGATAAAACAACATGAAGTGAAGAAGATAATATTTTATTGATTCAACAAAATATCAGAAGGTACAAAAGGGATAGAAGCAGATGCAAGAAACAAGAAAACATCTAAGACCAAGACACACTACGATTAGCCTAGCTTGGAAGCTATCTTGGCCAGAAGGTTTTGAATCTCAGCAGTGCTTTCTGTCTGCGTCTTCATAAAAGTTCTGAACTCCTTGTGAGTATCCTCATGCTTGTCCAGACGAGAAGCAAGATCAGCTTGATTCTGTTGAAGAACCTTCATGGTGTTCATCAGAACAGAAGGTACAGCAGAAGAAGCATCAACGCTATTGTCCAGAAGAGGAGTCTTAGCAGCAGCATCGATCATGAGAACATCAGCTTGATTTTCCTTAAGAGAAGGTTGCATAGCAGGATGATTCTCAGCATCTTGAGATTCAGAATCTTGGTTTCCAGCATTAGCTTCTGATTCAGAAGCATCTTCAGCAAACACAGGTGAAGGAAGTTCAGCTTCTGAAGTCTCTAAAGCCTTAAGAATTTCAGCCAAATTCTTTGGAGGTGAAGGAGCAGAAGGTTCTGATGGGTATTCAACTTCTGGATATACCATATTTGGTGCCTTAGCAGAGGGATTCTCCCTTAACAAGTTGAATAGTGACTGAAGCTCTCCAGTCAGAACACTATAATGAGGCTTCCACACAACCATAGCAAGTGGATGTACTTCCTCAAGCTCATCAACGAATTTATTCTCTTCGAGAGATTTCCAGCTTCTGATGGGTGTTGAAAGTATTTGTGGGTAAATATTTTCGGTAATATATCGTATCCACAGGGATTGGTTAATATCATTGCCGTTCTATAGTTAATTATTTTGAGTCAGAAAAAGTAATTGGATTTGTTTTATGATTATGATACTATCAAATTTAAACAATAATTTAAATGCAAATAATGAACGTTTGTTAACGATTAAGGAAGTATGTTGAGCTTTAGGGTTCATCAACCTATTCCTATACAACTTATCAATTAATTCACAATTGAACAATCATTTGAATTATTATCTTCACTTATCCTCAAATATGATTCCATGTCTGCAAATCAAATTAGATAAACTTTTACCGGTATGAGATTCGATCTCTCCAAATATCAATATCGATAATAGTAATTAAGAACGATAATTATGAAAACTCAATCACAATTTCATCTCTGCAAAGTGGGATTGAATCAATATAGTAACCTAGGGCAAAAGTTAAAATCCTTTCTTTCGATCAAAGATTCAATAATGGTGTAAAGTAAAAACAAGGTTTCTTATTGATAATAAATTCAAACAATTGTTCATAGGAATTTAGCTCAACAAGAGGAATTTAGCTCTCCATAGACATGAAGAACACACAAGAATTAATAGAAGGATTCATCTTCATCAACAGAATGTCTTCGATTGGTAAAGATTTGACCTTCGATTGTTGTTCTTGAATGCAAACTCAGAATGCTCTCCTAATTTCGCTCACAAAGGATCTTTTTTTCCACTTGGAAGCTAGGGCTTCTATTTATAAGTTTTGGGCTTTTAACGCCGAGGCCGCGGCGCGGTAACGGAGGTGCGCGGCGCGATCAGAAACAGAGACTTTGGCGCGGCGCTGGCTAGAACTCCCGCGGCGCGCCCTTGTCAAACTTCATCTTTTTGCTTTGCCTTTGAGACCTCCAGCTTCCTTTCCTCTTCATGTTTTCCTAAAGCTCCAGTTCAGCTCTAAACCTGCATCAATAGTACCCACAAGTGATTCGATTTGCTTTACACATGAACTAAACCTTTTCAGTTCAATTCTCACTAAAAACCTATGGATCTATCACAATTTGCATTAGTTTAGACCATAAATTACTTATATTAACACATGAATTTACCATTAATTCACTCCTAACAAACTCTCCCCAACTTAGAGCTTTGTTTGTCCCTAAACAAAATTACTTACCTCCAACAAAACATACCAACAGTCATGCAACAAGTTTTTCAAAAAGGTTTCTCAAGTGGTTCAATTTAGTAACCAAGTCAAATACTCCTCCTCTTCCTGCAAACTCAGAACATACACATGAAATAAATTTTGAAAGCAAATTACCTCCAGAAGTTCAAAACACTACACAATTGTAATTGAATCAGCACTAATCACTCTCATCAAAAAGTATGGTGAACAACAGAGGGGTTCAACACTCATCCAAACAATTAAATCAACAAGGATCCATATCATACGTTCACCAAATTGTTAGCATCAAGTCCTGTGGAATCTGAGAATCAGAAGGTCTTTCTAGGGTTGTAATGTGGTTTATATTCAAAGAAAAGAAGATAATCAAGGGTTGTTCCTAATCTAGGGAAGCATCCGAATCATAACTCATTCCTCCTTCTCTATAACTTTCGCTTTCTCACCTGGTCATCTTTTCTCATTCGTAGCTCGGTTTTTCTCTCTCTCTCTCTCTCTCTCTCTCTCTTTTTTCAACAACCGTTATATTCAAACGTTGTTCTTCTTTTTTTTTTCGAGCTACGAATTTCTTTTGTCCTTCACCGCTTACCACTTGTACTTACTTTTCTTTGGATTATGATTCTCCCCAACTTGGAGATCAACCTGTACTTAGATTATGTGAATGCTCCCCTACTTTCTAAGAAAGGTCAAAGAGAAAAACACATCACCCAATTTTATGGTTGATGGTTCGAAACAAAACTTTTTATTGAGATCAAAACTCACCAGGTATTTTCCTTGGTGCATATTATGATGCTTATCTTGGCCTCAGGCTCAAATAATGGTTAGCAAAGGATCACACTCTCACAGAAGAAAATAAGTTTTCCGTTGGAATTGGCTTAAAGAAACTCTCAGATTCAAACAAGTGCCTAAATCACTTTCACAGATTTCCACAAACGATGCGACAAACGGTTTAGCATGATACAAACAAGTCAAAACAATTGATGGTCTCCTGCATATAGTAAACAATGGAAGGCTTTCCTCACAATGGTTAAGGCTAAACCGATCCAATAAAATAGTGTACCATAAAGAACTTCTGTTAAGTATTTACTAACAACCTAAATTTCATGCACACATTAAGAGTTTAAATTCGAAAATTCATACCTGCCTTGTAATTTTTGAAAATTTTTCACTCACTACCACTTTCATACATGTTGCTCCATTGTTGGTATTTTGCTTGAGATTTTCATTTTGTTGTAGAAACTACTCATTCTAAATTGGGGACAAATAAACAAATAATAAACATAAAATTGAAAAATGCAAAAGAGTAAATCCACCCCCAAACTTGAACTAAACATTGACCTCAATGTTTCAGAACAAGCCCGAGAGGGTTGACTCACAAAGGGTATTGCCATATCAATTGCTTCTTCCTAGCTTTCACCAGAAAGGTCCCCTTATTATTTCCTGAAATAAAAATAAACAAAACAAAATAAAACATTAGAAGTATGGGTTACCTCCCATGAAGTGCCTCGTTTAACGTCGCATGGCTTGACGATTCATGGTTGAATCATCAACCATTATCTCGTTTCCTTGGTACTTTTCTTACTAGTGTGAAACCCCAAAAGTATTTAATGTTTGCTTGTTTGGCTTCTTCATCCTTAATTCTTACCATTTCAACTCGCGATCTCTCTCCCTTCATTTGTTTTGTCCTCTCCTCACGAGAGATAACCTCCTTATCCGTTAATTTCTTCTTCTGTAAGAACCTATCCTTGATGAATTTGACACATTTTGGCTTTAACTCTAAACCGTCTAAAAATGGGATGGTGATTTGAAAACGGCTAAACATTTCCATTGGCCGAAAGTAATGACTCACATTCTCTTCTTTATTAGGAACTTGTAGAGGAAGTAATTCCAATGAGAGTTTATGCTCCTTTGCATTACTACTCTTCTTCAACTCTAAGTCCACCATATTCTCTTTTGAAAAAGTTTCAACTTTTGAAGTTTCTAACTCATTCACGACTCCTTTGATTATATCCTCTTTTTTTGTTCCTTCGACTAACACATCATCTACCTTTTTAGGAGGTCTTGGATAAGGTAGCTTCATTGAGGGCTCATACTCAACTTCTATATTTTTCTTGACGTTTACATACTCTATATTATCCTTTTCAACAACCTCTTCCTTGTCATCGACTTTGTTTTCAACTTCCTCATCAATCACTTTTACACTCCTTATAGAAGTAGCATTGCAGGTTTCTACACAAGTCGTAGGGTTTTGAAAAGTTGAGACTTGACTTACGTTTTGCTCGGTGAAGAATTTGGTAAGTTGGACATCTTGCGTTTCCCGGTTTTGTTGAATGGCTAAAGAGAATTGCATGAATTGATTCATGGTTTCCTCTAACTCAGTGGGTCCTCTTTGATAACCTTGATTATAGTGTGAAAGCCTTTGTTGTTGATATTCATGGTTAGCCATATGATATTCCATCGCATCTTCCGGTGTGTACCATCCGATATCATGAAACTCATTAACTTGAGGTGTGAACTGTGACACACTTTGAAGGAGATACTCCATTTGTCGAGTTAGGATCTCGTTTTGAGCATGAATCACAACATTTATATTTGAGTCCCACATTCCGACAAACAAACATCTAAAAACACTAGCAAACAAGTGAAATAACAAGATAAAAAAATAATAGTAATAAAAAAAATCAAAATTAAAAGACTATTGCAATAACAAAATCTAAAATAAAGTAATTAACTAAATATCTAAAATAAAGGAACTAAACTAAAAATCTAAAATTAAGGAACTAAACAAAAAAATCTAAAATTAAGCAACTAAACAAAAATTCTAAAATTAAGTAACTAAACAAAAAAATCTAAAATTTAGCAAATAACTCAAAATAATATGACTATTGCAATGCGTGCAATATTGACACCAATCCCCGGCAACGGCGCCAATTTGTTGAAAGTATTTGTGGGTAAATATTTTCGGTAATATATCGTATCTACAGGGATTGGTTAATATCACTGACGTTCTATAGTTAATTATTTTGAGTCAGAAAAAGTAATTGGATTTGTTTTATGATTATGATACTATCAAATTTAAACAATAATTTAAATGCAAATAATGAACGTTTGTTAACGATTAAGGAAGTATGTTGAGCTTTAGGGTTCATCAACCTATTCCTATACAACTTATCAATTAATTCACAATTGAACAATCATTTGAATTATTATCTTCACTTATCCTCAAATATGATTCCATGTCTGCAAATCAAATTAGATAAACTTTTACCGGTATGAGATTCGATCTCTCCAAATATCAATATCGATAATAGTAATTAAGAACGATAATTATGAAAACTCAATCACAATTCCATCTCTGCAAAGTGGGATTGAATCAATATAGTAACCTAGGGCAAAAGTTAAAATCCTTTCTTTCGATCAAAGATTCAACAATGGTGTAAAGTAAAAACAAGGTTTCTTATTGATAATAAATTCAAACAATTGTTCATAGGAAATAATTAATGGCATTGTATATTCATAGGTTAACTACTACCTTAAACTCAACAAGAGGAGTTTAGCTCTCCATAGACATGAAGAACACACAAGAATTAATAGAAGGATTCATCTTCATCAACAGAATGTCTTCGATTGGTAAAGATTTGACCTTCGATTGTTGTTCTTGAATGCAAACTCAGAATGCTCTCCTAATTTCGCTCACAAAGGATCTTTTTTTCCACTTGGAAGCTAGGGCTTCTATTTATAAGTTTTGGGCTTTTAACGCCGAGGCCGCGGCGCGGTAACGGAGGTGCGCGGCGCGATCAGAAACAGAGACTTTGGCGCGGCGCTGGCTAGAACTCCCGCGGCGCGCCCTTGTCAAACTTCATCTTTTTGCTTTGCCTTTGAGACCTCCAGCTTCCTTTCCTCTTCATGTTTTCCTAAAGCTCCATTTCAGCTCTAAACCTGCATCAATAGTACCCACAAGTGATTCGATTTGCTTTACACATGAACTAAACCTTTTCAGTTCAATTCTCACTAAAAACCTATGGATCTATCACAATTTGCATTAGTTTAGACCATAAATTACTTATATTAACACATGAATTTACCATTAATTCACTCCTAACTATGGGGTGATAGTACTTACCATCATCTAACTTCATAAAGTAGCCAGAAGATCCAGTACTTTCAGCCAAGCATCTCTTCTGGATGTTCAGAAAATCAGTCAGAATATCCTTTGTGAAAAATTTCCACATTTTGCGAATAGTAACATGATCTATCTTGGACTCATGAGCAACTTTCAGAGTTTCTAACCCAATTTTGACCTTATTCATCAAAAAGTAATAGCAAGCATTAATAGAGGGTTCAGGAGGATTGAAGGTGAAACAATAGTCAGGGTAAAGAAGACTATAGGGTTTTGATTTTCTTGAGAACAAAGCAGGGGTGGTAGAAGATGAAGAAACTGTGGTGGAGGTGTTTGAAGGAATATTTTCAAAAGGAAGATGGAGAGAGACAGTATTTTGTGGTTGAGGGTTTATAACAGGTGTAGAAAGAAGTGGTTGGTTTCTGTTTGTGGTTATGGAAGAAGATGGAGTGACAGAAGGAGGAGGCTTTTTCTGAGAGGGACGTTCAGAAGAAACATAAATTTTATGAATGAGCTTCTCAAGCTGTTCATCAGTTCTTTTAGGTTTGAGATTTTCTTTAGGTTTCTTCTACTTCTTTGCTTGCTTAGAATCAGGTCCTTCTTCTGTGGCCTTTCTCTTCAATTTCTTTTCTTTCTTCTTCTTTTCTTTCTTTCTTAACTCATCCAGAGATGGAAGAGTTCTTCCTCGAATCCACGTAGGATCAACAGAAGTTTGAGCTTTAACGCATGACTTCAGATAGCGTTTGACAGATTTGTCTAGCTCCTCTTTGAACATGTGAGAGAAACTCACAACAGGAGTTCTTCTAGTCAGAATATCTGGAAACAGCTTTGAAGGAATAGTCACTTTTTTAATCAGCTGAATCCTTTTTAGAGAATGAGCAATCAGAATGACCCCTTGAATAGCAGTCAAGTTCTTAGATGGGCCGGTTGTTCTCAGAACATCAATCAACCCACTCTCGATTAGAATATCTGAAATCATCCTTCCAAGAGGGATAGTATTCCTCTTGAGGTTGGGATTCTTCTGACGTTCTTCATCTCTTGATTCTTCAATGTTAGTCTTCAAGTGTTGAAAAAGAATGTGTGGTAGATTGACTCTCATTCCTTTTTCAATGCAGAATATTATGTACTTCTGATCCTGATTGACATACGTAGCAGCACTTGATTGTTTCCTATGATAGAGAGATCCCAGAATTATCTCAGCCCATACTCTGTAGGAAGGCTTCAAGGCAGTATTGAACGGAGATGCAATACCAGAAGAGAACAACTCTCGATCAACTTTCTCCCAATCAGTTCTTCCATGGAGAGCACCAGTGATTCCATCCAAGCCATCAAGACCATATAGCTTCCTTATCAGTTTCTCAGTTACAACAACTTCATGCCCTAGCACGAAAGAGATGATGGCAGTTGGAGTAACCGTAGCATGTGTCCAGAAATCCTTAACCAATAAAGGATAAACTGGTCCAATCAACCTTTCAAAGTAGTTTGACCATTCTTGTACCAGCATTGCATTTTTGGTTTTGAAATCATGTTCCATAAGATTTTCAAAATCCACCATGGTTTCGTAGAGAACCTCCAATTCGTTAAAAGGAATCGGACAAGACTTCAACGGAGTAAATGTAGATCTCTTTTGTTGAACTTGATGTTGCAAAGATACCTTGTGTTGAACATTCGAAGATGAAGCCATGGATTCACACTGAGATTCGGGTTAAGTAACTAGGGTTTATGCAAAGAACAAGAGAGAGATGAACACAAAGAGAGAGAATGTAAAGAGATGAAATGTTATGGGAATGAGGTTTATATAGGCACGGATTTGAAATGAAATGCAATATGTTTCTGAATGAACAGGATTACAAACAAAAGAAAATCAAATGCATTTAATGTATAGTGACGTTAGGGTAAAAACGTGATATTTGAAATGATTTGCACAGTTACCTAGGGTGGCGTCTCATGAACTGCATGCATGCTTGTCCAAATAGAGTGAACACGTGTTCAACATCTTGGAATAGCTGGTGACAGTTGTTTTGCTTTAAAAGAGATTTTGAATCAACTTAGACATATGAAACGTTAGCAATAACGGAATCAGAATATCTAACTGATCAACATCAGAACTTCTTATAAGAAAATAAAATAGATCATTTCAAATCTAATCCATATATCAGAACTTCTCATCCTTTCATTCTGGGCATAAATCCATACTGATATTCTTCATAATGAACTTAAACCTATCTTCAGCAAGGGGTTTTGTAAAGATATCAGCCTATTGATGGTCTGTATCAACGAAGTTTAAAGAAAGAACACCCTTCTGAACATAGTCCCTAATGAAATGATGTTTAATCTCCATATGTTTAGCTTTGGAATGTAAGATTGGATTCTTAGATAAACAAATAGCAGAAGTATTATCACAGAAGATAGGAATGTTACTCTCATATATCTGATAATCTTCTAGCTGACTTTTCATCCAGAGCATCTGTGTACTACATCCAGCAGCAGCAACATATTCTGCTTCTGTTGTAGAGAGGGCAATTGTAGCTTGCTTCTTGCTGTACCAGGAGATCAGGTGACTTCCAAGAAATTGACAACTTCCAGAAGTACTTTTCCTTTCAACTCTATCTCCAGCGTAATCAGCACCACAAAATCCTAATAAGTTGTATTCTTCAGATCTTCTGTAGACTAAACCAACATTAGTAGTACCTTTCAGATACCTCAGAATTCTCTTAACAGCTGTTAAGTGAGATTCTCTAGGATCTTACTGGAATCTTGCACACAGCCAAACACTGAATAAAATATCAGGTCTAGAAGTAGTAAGATATAGAAGAGATCCAATCATACCTCTATAGAGCTTCTGATTTACCTTCTTACTTACCTCATCCTTACCTAGAACACACGTTGGATGCATAGGAGTTTTTGCTTCTTTTCTTTCTGAAAGACTAAACTTCTTCAGAAGTTCTTTCACATACTTGGTCTGATGAACATAAGTTCCTTCAGAAGTTTGATTGATCTGGATCCCAAGGAAATACTTGAGTTCTCCCATCATGCTCATTTCAAACTCAGCCTGCATAGACTTAGCAAACTCCTTTCCAAGTGTAGCATTAGAGGTTCCAAAGATAATATCATCAACATAAATTTGGCAAATTAAAATATCCTTTTTAAAGGTTTTACAAAAGAGAGTAGTATCCATTTTTCCTCTAGTGAAACCATTATCCAGAAGGAAAGAACTTAATCTTTCATACCAAGCTCTAGGAGCTTGCTTCAATCCGTATAATGACTTCTTTAGTTTAAAAATATGTTCTGGAGACTTAGAGTCTTCAAAACCAGGAGGTTGGTGGACATAGACTTCCTCATCTATATAACCATTTAAGAAGGCACTCTTAACATCCATCTGATACAAAGTGATGTTATGTTGAGTGGCAAAAGAAATTAATAAGCGAATAGATTCTAACCTGGCCACTGGTGCAAAGGTTTCTGTATAGTCTATGCCTTCTTGCTGACTATAGCCCTGAGCAACCAGTCTGGCTTTGTTTCTTACAACTTCACCTTTTTCGCTTAGCTTGTTTCTGAAGACCTGCTTAGTTCTAATGATGTTAAATCCTTTTGGTCTTGGAACAAGATCCCACACATCATTCCTTGTAAACTGGTTTAGTTCTTCTTGCATGGCAATTATCCAGTCAGCATCCTCTAGAGCTTGATCAACAGAAGTTGGCTCAATAAGAGATACTAGACCAAATTGACATTTTGCATTGTTCTTAAGGAATGCTCTTGTTCTGATAGGATCTTCCTTCTTTCCAAGGATAACATCTTCTGAGTGAGCAGAGTTGAGTCTAGAAGATCTTCTGATAGTTGGCTCTTCAGAAATTCTGAGATTCTCTAATGAAGCAGCAACTTGATCTTCTGACACTTTGCTTCTGGGTTCTTCAGCTTCTGAGTTAGAGATTTCTATATCTGCAAAATTCTCAAACTGCTTTGGCTTTTCAAGACCAAGCTTATCATCAAATCTGATATTGATTGATTCTTCAACAACCAATGTTTCAGTATTGTATACTCTGTAGCCTTTTGAGCGTTCAGAATATCCAAGAAGGAAACACTTATGGGCCTTAGAATCAAACTTATTCAGATGATCTTTCGTGTTCAGAATATAGCATACACATCCAAATGGATGAAAATAAGAAATGTTGGGCTTTCTGTTCTTCCACAATTCATAAGGAGTCTTATTAAGAATAGGTCTGATAGAGATTCTATTCTGAATATAACATGCAGTGTTTATTGCTTCTGCCCAGAAATGCTTAGCCATATTGGTTTCATTGATCATGGTTCTGGCCATTTCTTGTAGAGTCCTATTCTTTCGCTCTACAACTCCATTTTGTTGTAGAGTTCTAGGGCAAGAGAAATCATGGGAAATACCATTTTTTGAAATAAATCTCAAAGAATCTGTTCTCAAATTCGCCACCATGATCACTTCTGACCTTTATGATTTTACATTCTTTCTCAGATTGAATCTGAATGGAAAAGTCAAAGAACACTGTATGAGATTCATCCTTGTGTTTCAAGAACTTTACCCATGTCCATTTGCTATAATCATCTACGTTGACTAATCCATATTTCTACCCTCTGACAAATGTTGTTTTGACTGGGCCAAACAGATCAATGTGCAGAAGTTCTAGCGGCCTAGAGGAAGAGACAACATTCTTAGATTTGAATGCAGGTTTGGAAAACTTCCCTTTCTGACATGCTTCGCAAAGAGAATCTGATTTATATTTCACATTAGGGAGTCCTCTGACCAGATTTAGTTTGTTAATATGAGAAATCTTTCTCAAACTAGCATGGCCTAATCTTCTGTGCCAGACCCATTGCTCTTCACTAACAGACATAAGACAAGTTACCTTCTGATTCTTAAGATCTTGAAGATCAATCTTGTAAATGTTGTTCTTTCTCTTGCCTGTAAATAGGATTGAGCCATCCTTCTGACTTACAGCTTTACAATACATTTGATTAAATATTATGTCATAACCATTGTCACTTAATTGACTTATGGACAATAAGTTATGAGCTAATCCATCTACTAGCAGAACATTAGTTATGGAAGGAGAGTTACCAATACTTATGGTTCCTGAGTCAATAATCTTGCCCTTCTGGTTCCCTCCAAACTTAACTTCTCCAGCAGATTTAAGCACCAGGTCTTGGAACATAGACCTTTTTCCCGTCATGTGCCGCGAGCACCCAGAGTCCAGGTACCATGACATGCTTTCCTTTGTCTTCTTTGCAGCCAAGGATATCTGCAACAGGGATAATCTTTTCCTTAGGTACCCACAATTTCTTGGGTCCTTTCTTGTTAGTTATCCTCAAGTTCTGATTGAACTTGGGTTTAGAAGGATAAATAACAGGAGGTACAGCATGATATTCTGTAGTTTGAGTTACATGATATTTTCTATTTTGTGTCACATGTTTCTTAGTGTGTGTGTGTAATGTGAAAGCTCTTAGCATGTGATGTGAGCCTAATATCATGGGAGTGGTCATACTTGAACTGATCATACAAGGGCTTGTATGTGATTTTCATATCATCTACAGGTTCAAGTTTGTATGGGGTTTCACCCTCATAGCCTATGCCAACTCTCTTGTTTCCACTAACTACATATATCATAGAGGAAAGTTGACTTCTTCCAACACCTCTAGATAAGAACTTTCTAAAACTCAGGTCATATTCTTTAAGAATATTGTTCAAGCTAGGAGTGGACTTTTCTGAACCAGAAGATGATTCAACATCTTTGGATAATTTTAAAACTTTTTCCTTTAGTTTAGAATTTTCTACTTCAAGCTTCTTAGTTTCAGATTCAAATAGCTTTTTCAGCTTTTTGTATTTGATACTAAGTTGAGCCTTGAGTTCCAGAATTTCAGTTAGACTGGAAACTAACTCTTCTCTAAATAGTTTAGAAAATACCTCTTCAGAATCTGAGTCTGATGTAGATTCTGACCCATCATCAACAGTGGCCATGAGCGCAATGTTTGCCTGCTCATCTTCAGAGTCTGATTTTGATTCTGATGAATTTGAATCATCCCAAGTTGCCATGAGACCTTTCTTCTTTTGGAACTTCTTCTTGGGCTTTTCCCTCTGAAGCTTTGGACACTCACTCTTGTAGTGACCTGGCTCCTTGCATTTAAAGCACGTGACCTTCTTTTTGTCAGATCTTCTAAGACCAGAAGATTCTCCTCTTTCAGGCTTTTTGGAACTTCTGAAGTTCTTGAACTTCCTTTGTTTACTCTTCCAGAGTTGGTTTACCCTTCTGGAGATCATGGACAGTTCATCTTCTTCTTCTTCTTCTTCTTCTGATTCTGACTCTTCAGAATCTTCTTCTTCAGCCTGAAAAGCGTTAGTGCATTTTTTATTAATAGACTTTAATGCAATAGACTTACCATTCTTCTGAGGTTCATTAGCATCCAACTCTATTTCATGACTCCTCAGAGCACTGATCAACTCTTCAAGAGAGACTTCATTCAGATTCTTGGCAATTTTGAATGCAGTCACCATTGAACCTCATCTTCTGGGCAAGCTTCTGATGATCTTCTTAACGTGATCAGCCTTTGTGTATCCCTTGTCAAGTACTCTTAATCCAGCAGTTAAAGTTTGAAATCTTGAGAACATTGTTTCAATGTTTTCATCATCCTCCATCTTGAAGGCTTCATACTTCTGGATCAACGCAAGAGCTTTAGTCTCCTTGACTTGGGCATTTCCTTCGTGAGTCATCTTCCAGGATTCAAAGATGTCATGGGCAGTTTCTCTGTTTGATATCTTCTCATATTCAGCATGAGAAATAGCATTCAGCAGAATAGTCCTACACTTGTGATGATTTTTGAATTGTTTCTTTTGATCATCACTCATTTCTTGTCTTGACATCTTTACTCCTCTAGCATTTACAGGATGTCTGTAACCATCCACAAGAAGATCCCATAAGTCACCATCTAGACCAAGAAAGTAACTTTCCAATCTATCTTTCCAGTATTCAAAGTGTTATACCCCAAAATTTGCCCACATATTTTTCAAGAAAACTCCAATCTGAAAATTAAAAGTCTCATATAATCATGGATTTTTATTTCAACAAATATCCTGACATATGAAACACTTAGTTTTTAGAATTTTTCTTATACAGTAATTGGCTTGCAGTTGAATTTATTCTTAGGCAAACGCCAAATACTGTTTATTACTTCACACATGCTATTTATTTATTTACAGATAAATAGTACTGACACAATTGGTACAGAGTTAAATCTTTTTGCAGGCGCAGAATCAGGAAACGCAGACTGTACTGGTAACAAGTAGATTATTATTATCTTTTGTTTCCCACTAATTTTTGTACTATATTCCATTATTTTCAAAAATCTTTTCAAATCTCTTTTTCAAAAATCACATCTCTCTTTTTCCCAACACTATCTCCACTTTCTTTCAAATCTTACTTCCACTCAAATTTTCCTTTTGTACGGAATCACATCATTCCCCAACGTCTCTTTCCTTCTTTCCATTCTATAAATACCTCTCATTTTCTTCCATAAAATCTCACATCAAATTCCAACTCATCTTTCAAATTCCTATCTCATATCTATTTTCTCTTCTTCCCTGACAAGAATGGCAAAGTGGATAGAGACACTGTTTCTTACAGTCATCACCATTGCTACGGTGATCATGACTTTCTTCTGCCTACATAGTCCTGAAGAGTGTGGACCTGCAATGGTTGCACTCCCAATCATCTACATGTTATTGTTCATAGCATGGGTCATTAACCGTCATTCTTAAAATTTGCAGTATTTCTTATTTCTTAAATGTACCGTTTATTCGTCGTACTGTTCAATATAGTATGTGATATTTGTACTGTCAGTATTAAATGTTGTACTATTTGTCATAATATTGCTTAATTACTAAGATAATATTTTGTGTGTTTTCTGCCAGTCAAATATTCCTATTTCTGTGCATTAAATGATTTCCAGGGTTATTATCGGTAATTTTGCCCGCATACCGTAAATATTAGTTATTTATTATGTCTGTGTTTTTAACAAGTCATGTAAATAAACTTTCATTTTTCACATAAAACAAAAACAAAAACAACAAAAAAAGAAAATTAACTTTGACTGTTGATTCTTCACTCTAACTGCTACGTCAATACCTGAACAGTCAGTTGACAGCCAAACTGCTGGCAGTACAATTCTCAGTGTTTTGTACCATCAATCAAATCAATCTTTCACAATTCAAAATTCCAAGATTTTTGTTCTAGAAGTCTTCTGAATATCACGCGATTAGCAGAGACTCAACACTGCACAAAAGTCAGGTACGCTTAACTGTCTCCTACACAAACAGTCCCTAATCAGGGTTTTTCTTGTTTTTACAGGAGCAACAAGTTTTTGAGAGCTCAAATGGATTTCATACACATCCATATATCTCAAAGTACCATCATACAAATTTTCAAACTTCAATTCACTCAGACGCACCGTCAGCAGCTCAAACAGTCAACAGACGACCCGTTTGACCAAAAAGTCAACAGACAGTCAAAAATGAAATTTTTTGTCAAAGTCCATATTTTGTCAAAGGATTCATCATTTGATCATTGGATGATCATAATTCATCAAGGAAAGATCAAAAATCAACAAAACCCTAAGATTCAAAATTAGGGTTTTTGCCTGAAAAGTCAACTCAACTTTGACTGATCATAACTCTCTCATCCTTCATCCAAAAAATTCAAACCAAAGCTTGTTTTGAAGGAAATTCAATTATCTTTCAAATGCCATTGATCCCATGGTCATTGGATTCACCATTTGAAAAATATGATCAAAGACATTACAGGTCATTTTCAAAGTCAACAAAAAGACACTTTTTTCAAAAGGACACACAAGGAGCTTCAAAAATCATTTTGACATGAGACCAAAGGCATTGGTTAGAGGACTCTTTGAGGTTTCCAAAAAGTGCAAGATCTCCTTCATATGACAAAAATTGAAGGATTTACACCTTGTTGAAGTTGGCTAAATTTTGGGAAAATACATGAAATCAACATTGCTCAAAAATGTATTTTTTCCAAATGGGGCCAAGTTTTCAGCATTCAAACATCATTTCCATGATGTTATGGGCCTCCCACGACCAAGACTAAGCCCATACCTTTTTTTATCCATTTTTGCATGATTTTATCTTATTTTAAGATTAAAATTAAAAGGAAAATGCATGGATAATGGTTAGCTTACAAATCAAGCATGACTCACCTCAAAGAATCTTCATCTTTCTGCAGAGAATTGAAGGGCAAGGCAGGTGCATTGAAGGCAAGATGACTTGGTCAAGAATTCAAGGTTTTTAATATTAAAAAAACCAAAGTTTCAACAAAGGCAACTAAAGACACTTCTTAGCTTCTATTGTAAGCACTCAATGCTTATAAATAAGCTATCATAGTTCAGTAACAAAAGAGAGGCGAGTTCAGAAGCATAGATAAGCTCATAACACTTGTAATCACTTGAAAAAATTCAAAGAAAACTCAAATTCGAATTTGTAATTTCAGTCCATTTCAATACAAACTAAGCATTCATACACCTTCCTTGAACATCACTGAAACTATCTCAATCAATTACAAGCCTTGAAGCTCACTGAATCGAGCTACACAGGTCAAAATTTGTTCAAACTAAAATCAATTCGTATCTGGTTATTCACACATGTTTAACAAGATGTAGACATACTATTGAGTTTGGTTTGAGGTGTAGATCATTTCTGGAAACTTAATTGAAGTTTGGACACGTACAAACGAAATCACCATTTTAGGGTTCATAGCTTCAAAATTAGGGCTTTCCAAGTTAGGCAAAATTAGAGATTCTAAATAGTACCATTAGATTTGTATGGACAAAACGAGTTGAATGGTACCATCGCGCCAAACTTATTTGCTTGTTTACCCCTATTCGTTATTTTGCAGAATTAGGGCTCACTTACAATAGCACTTTTTTACAAAAGCGCTGTAAAAGGCCTTGTCTGAAGGTTGAAGACGATGAGGTGTCTCCCCCTCATTGGTCCAGAAGCGCGCGCGTGTTTTTAAACTTTCCACTAATCCAGTGTTTTGCAGGTGTAACGTATCCCACGTGCCTCACCATCTGGACCACCTGATTTCATTTAATGACTCATTCAACGCGCCAGATCAAACAATCCTTATCATGCACTCTCCAGCCTACCACACAGGATCAGTATCCTTTTATTTCTATTTTATTTTCTATTTTATTTTAATTTCTTTGTTAAATTAATTAAAAATAGTTTTAAAAATCAAAAAAATACACAAAAAATATTTTTAGACTTCTAAAATAATATATTATTTTCTGAAATAAAAATATTTTATTTTTCTTCAAAATTTTAATATTTTGCATAATTAATTAGTATATATTTATATATTAGCTTTTTAATTATTCTAACCAACCAAAAAATCATAAAAAAAAATTGTTCTTTATATAAAATATTGTTTATATATTATAAACTAATTTTGTACATATTTTAAATAATTTTCTCTCTAAGTTTTAATTATTTGTATAATTATTTGCATAATTATGTATTAATTAGCTTAATCAATTTCAAATCAATTTCAAAAATTCAAAAAAAATTAGTTTTGTTTTAAAATTAATTGACCAATATTTTGTACATATTTTAAACTTAATTTCTAGGTTTAAATCTATTTTCATCTTTTTTCTTCATTTTAATTTAATTAATCATGCATTAATTATAATTAAAACCAATCATAAAAAATCCAAAAACATGCCTTTTATTTTTCTTGCAATTTAAAATTCCTAGATAAATGTATAGGATGTCAAATTCATGTAAATAGGCTAGTTTACATTTCCCGCACAATCGATGTAATAGCGTAGATTTACTTTCCGCACTTTACATTTCCGCACTTTAATTTCCAGCAAATATAAACTGCGTGTATGTCAAAGATAAAATTGAACCGTTAGATCACTAACTTCAAAGATAAATATCTGAATACAAACACAATCACACTTGCACCTCTTAAGGTAATCCTTTCTCATTCTTTTCAAAATCAAAGTCAAAATTCTACTGTTTTGAGTACAAAATCGAACCTTGCGTTTATATCCGGTGAAAGGATAGATTTTTAAAGGAAATAGGATAAAGACCTTACAACTCAGGGTAGACCTCCTAGTTTGCTTGCTCAAATCAAAACAAACAAAATTCTCATACACTGTTGTTTTTCAAAACAAAAAGACAATACTTCGTATACATCCAAACACGGATTATTACAAAGTTAACGTTCTTTTCAAAACATCTTTCGAAAGATAAACAAGCATTTTGTATACATCCACACACGGATCATTACAAAATTCAAATTACAAAGGTATTTGAAACCACATATGAGCAATTTCAGAGCAATTGAAAAGTGATCGAAAAACAAGTGAGCTAAGCAAACTTAAGAGCCCATGGATAACCATGGATACAAAGGGTGCTAACACCTTCCCTTTGTATAACCTACCCCCTTACCCAGAATTTCTTAAAGGTCTTTTTTCTGTTTCTTTTATAAACCTTTCCTTAATTGGATAAAATAAAAGGTCGGTGGCGACTCTGTGAATTTTCAAAAATGCGAAAGCATTAAGCGATAAAAAGAGTCAGTTCACGTATCTCTACAGAACAGAGGTATGGCCCGGGATTAAAAAATCGGAGGTCCACAGAACTGGCGACTCTGCTGGGGAATAACTTTCAAAAAACAAAATGTTTTCAAAAGGGGTTACCTTAAGAGAATAGATCACTTCGATGTTTTCAATTGTTTGACTTGATTGCTCTATTTTTTCAAAGGTTTGTTTGGGTATTTTTGTGTGAAAGATTCTAACCCGAATCTCCCCAACTTGGAGATCAACCTGTATTCAGATTCAATGAATGCTCCCCTACTTTCTATAAAGGTAAAAGAGAAAACACATCACCAAATTTTATGGTTGATGGTCTAAAACAAAACTTTTTATTGAGATCAAAAGCTCACCAGATGTTTTTCTTGGTGCATATTATGATATTTATCTTGACCTCAGTCTCAAAGAATGGTTAGCAAAGGATCACACTCTCACAGAAAAAATAAGCTTTAAGGTGGAATAGGCTAAAAGAAACTCTCAATTTCAAACAAGTGCCTAAGTCATTTTCAGAGATTTTCACAAAATGATGCGACAACCGGTTTAGCAAAATATAAACAAGTCAAAGTAATCGATGGTCTCCTGCATATAGTAAAGAATGGAAAGCTTTCCTCACAATGGTTAAGGCTAAGTTGATCCAACAAAGATTGTGTACTATAAAGAACTTCTATTGGTATTTACTAACAACCTAAGTTTCATGCACACACTAAGAGTCAGAGGTCGAAAATTCATACCTGCCTCGTCACTTTTATTGAAAAAGAAAGGGAAAAATTAATTTTTCAAAAATTTCCACTCACTACCACTGTCATGCATGCTGCTCCATTGTTGGCATTCTCATTGTTTCGCTCGAGCATTTCATTATGCTGTAGAAATTACTCATTCTAAACTGGGGATAAATAACAAAATAAAAGCAAAACTGATATAAAATTGTAAGACTGAAATTACTGAAACGAAAATTAAAGCTTGAACATAAAAAAAATATCATCACGACAGTTATCATAAACATAACAGCTCATTATCCCCCTTTGGTTGCTCCTGAGTCTCATTTGGTTGAGATGGTGCATCCCCCCCCAAAGAAAAAGGGTTGGGCTCCGGCTAACCGCAATAAGCAAAACAACTAATGATAGGTTTTCATTAAGGGTCTTTTCTCGCATGTCCGCGGCGCGCTATGTTCCTCCGTGACGCGCGAAAGTTTCTGCCAACCATTCGCGGCGCGGTACGGAGTCCTGCGGCGCGATAATGCGAAGGAATTTGTTATGCTTCGTGCCCTTAGTGTTTTGTTCAGCCTTCTGTAACTGCTCAATCACACTGGTTTGATGATATATAAAACTAAACGAAATAGAAAGAACGAGAAAACAATAAAAACTTACTGCGTTGGGTTGCCTCCCAACAAGCGCTTTGTTTAACGTCGTTTGAGCTCGACGGTCAACGCTTTCAAGGACTTAAAAATGGTGCATGTTGCTCCACTCCCCCGAAGTAATCTTTCAACCGTTTTCCATTAACGGTCCAACTCTCATTTGTCTTAGGATTCTCTACCACAATGGCTCCATAATTGCATACCTCTTTTACCACAAATGGTCCCGACCATTTTGACTTCCCTTTACCCGGAAATAACTTGAGTCTTGATTTACACAAGAGCACCATTTTTCCAACTTGAAATTATTTATGGCTGATGTTTCTATCATGAGATGCTTTCATTTTGTCTTTATGAACTTGATTTTCAGCATCTTTGAGTTCTCCTTCGGTAGCATCGTTTCGGAAAATATCCTTCTTGTTTTTAGGATGCTTCTTGGCTTCGAAAAGATTAAACTTTACCTCTTCATCTTGCACCCTTAATTTCATGAGCCCCTCATCAATATCAATCATCATTCGGGCGGTCTTCATGAATGTTCTTCCAAGAATTAATGGTACCTCACGATCTTCCTCCATGTCAACTACCACAAAATCCACCAGGAAAAAGAATTTGTCCACTTTTACTAGCATATCTTGAGCTACTCCATACGGTGAAGTGATAGTCTTATCGGCTAATTGCAATGTCATCCTAGTAGGCTTCATCACAATATTCCCCAATCTCTTGACAATGGATAAAGGGATTAAATTGATGCTAGACCCCAAATCAATCAAACCATTACCAGTGTAATTACTTCCAATAGTTAATGGTAAGGTGACTCGTCCCGGATCGGATTCCTTTCTTGGAGTATTTCTTTGGATCACGGCACTACAACGGGCATCAAGCAACACTGTCTCTTTGTCTATGTACCTCTTTTTCTTCGTGAGCATGTTCTTCATGAATTTAGCATACTTGGGCATTTACTCCAACGCTTCGGCAAATGGAATATTTATATGAAGTTGTTTAAATATGTCCATAAACCTTGCAAGTTGCCTAGCATTATCTTTCTTTGATGGTGCATGTGGATAGGGGAGGTGTTGACTCGGTATCACATTGTTCGCCATCTTGTCACCAGCGCGCCTCGCCAGTGTGACAGCACGCCGCGATAATAAATTTTTTTTCTTCTTTATTCATCTCACTTACAACAATTTCATTCTCCTCATCTTCCGCAGCACGATTATCATCTTCCTTCTCAACATCATTGTTTTCAACTTCCTCATTACCGTCTTTCTGACCAGTTCTAGTTACCACTGCTTTGCAATGCTCTTTCGGATTCTCTTGAGTGTTGGCGGAGAATGTTGCATACGACTGATTAGCCGCAATTTGTTTGGCAAGTTTCCCCACTTGAGTTTCTAAATTTTTAATGGCTGCATCCTGGTTTTTCTGGTTTGTCATTGACATCTGCAAGAATTGCGTCATAGTTTCTTCCAACTTAGACGATCCTCCTTGTTGTTGTGGTGGCGGTTGAGTGTAAGGTTGAAATGTTTGTTGTTGATATCCCTGATTGTTAGGTCTTTGTTGATAACCTTGATTGTTATTCCTTGGTGGATAACCTTGTTGATACGGCGGATGATTCGGATATTGATTCTGCCTTTGTCCTTGGTTGTTGTTCATGTAGTTCACTTCTTCTTCCAAGACTGGTGGGCAAAATCCTGTTTGATGATCTCCCTTGCATATCTCACACTTAGCAACTTGGTAGGAATTTGAAACTCCATTCAGCTCTTTAATTTGTTGTGGTAGTTTGGACATTTATTGTGTCAAAAGCTCCACTTGTGAAGTTAGCAATTTGTTATGAGCCAACAGAGCATCACTATTAGTTAGCTCTAACAATCTAGGTTTCTTATCTCTGACAGTTCGATCATGATTGCCCTCGCGGTCATTTAGAGCCATTCGCTCAATTATTTGAGTCGCTTCAACAGGTGTTTTGGACATTAGTGAGCCACCAGCTGTGGCATCCAAAAGTGTCTTGTTTATGGGTGTGAGACCATTGCGGAACATGTGAATTTGACCAACTTCTGCAAAACCGTGTCCCTTGCATTTCCTCAGCATAGCTTTATATCTTTCCCAAGCTTAATTCAGTGATTCATTACTACCTTTAGAGAATACCACAATTGCTGTTTTTGCATCAAAGAATCGGTTTTGAGAGTAAAACCGTTCCAAGAATTTTTCTTCCAAGGTATTCCAATCAGTCATTACCGCATCGGGTTGATCTAGATACCAATCTTTAGCCTTTGATAACAAGGAATGTGGGAACAACCTTTTGAACAATGTCTCTTCATCCGCTTGAGCTACACCTGTAGTACCTGCTAACTCATAGAATCGAGTAAGATGCGTGTATGTGTCTTCATGGTCCAATCCGGCGAAAGGACTTGCACAAATGAGCTGTAGAATACCGGTCTTCAATTCAGATGTCCGCCCGTTGGCAGCAGTCCTCGCAAATTGTGGATTAAGGCGAGGACTATTTGCGCATGGAGCTGTAGGGGCCATGTTTACAACAGTGTGTTGTATGATGACTTCTTGCTCTTCTTCAAATAGTTCGTGAAAGTAAAGTCCGTCAGACGACTCGTCAATGGTTTCTAATGATTGTGACGAAGTCGCAGTTGCGTTGTCTCTTGCCTTTGCTATGTTTGATCTTCTTCGTGTTTTGCTATTCAATCTCCTAGCGGTCCTTTCAATCTCGGGATCAAAAAGAAGTTGATCGCTGGAAACCTTGCTGCGCATACACTAATGCTGCAAAAACTAACAAACACGTGAAACAACCAGAGTAATAAAAGTAAACTCAAAATAAAAGCTATTGCAATGCGTGCAATATTGACACAGTCCCCGACAACGGCGCCAATTTGTTGAAAGTATTTTGGGTAAATATTTTCTAATATATCGTATCCACAGAGACTGAGTCAATAGTACTGTCGTTCTATAGCCAAATTATAATGAGTGGTAAAAAGCATTGGTTTTGATTATTTAGTCTAAAAGTGCGTATAAGAAAGTAATAATTAATTGATTGAAAGCTTAAAGAATGAGTAACAATGGTGATGGATATGTTGAGTTCTAGGGTTCATCAACCTATTCGTATGCAATTGATCAATTAATCCACAAGTGAACCATTATATAAGTTATTATCTTCATTCATCCTCAAAACTGACCTCATGTCTAAGATCAATTTAGAACCTCCTCTATTGGTATGATATTCGATCTCTCAGACTAACAATAAGGATAAAAGGAATTAAACACAATGATTTACAAAAACTTATTCATAATCCCATCTCTGCGAATTAAGAACAAATCAATATAAAAACCTAGGGCAAAAGTATGAACCCTACCTCTCGATTGATAGTTCAACAATGATATAAAATAAAAAGCAAGGTTCTTTATTGATAATAAAACTTAAACAATTGTTCACAGGAATTAATCAAAGTTATTGCATCTTCATAGGTTAACTCAACACAATGGGGTTTAGCTCTCCATAGACATGAAGAACACACAAAACTTCATAGAGGGATTCATCTTAATCAAGGGAATGTCTTCGATTGATGTTGAATTCTCCGTCAAATGTTGTTTTCAACTCTGGAATATGAATGCTCTCTGAATTTCGCTCACTAAAGATCCGTCACTTATGAGGATTAGGGATTCTTTTTATAACAAAGTTTCTTTTTACGAAGCTCCCGCGGCGCGGCACGGGTTAGCGAGGCGCGAACTGGGACCTGAAGGTTTGGCGCGTCTTGCCCAGTTTTGCTGCGGCCCGGCCTCTGCTTTATCCCACTTATTTGTGATTTTGCGTATCCAGTGTCCTTACACCTTCATGTTTCCTCATCCTTACTTTTCAGCTTTAATACCTGCACCAATAACACCCAAAGTGATTCCATTTGCTCTACAATCAGAATCAAACTTCTAGAGTTCAATTCTAACCATAAAATCACTAGAAATCATACAATAAGCTCGACTTCAGATCAAATGGTAGTTATTTTAACATATGAAATACTAATACTTCACTCCTAACATGCTCATAGTAGGTGATGAGGCTTTTGACAAGGCTAAGGAGCAAGTGTTGTGTTTGTATTCAGATTTGGATTTGTCCGAGGTAGACTACCTGAAGGTGGTCCAGGATGGACACCTTGTGGAGCTACTGGACTCAGAGAACACCTCTTCCCCTCAATTAGATGTGGATGAACCTACAAGTTACAAAGATGGCGAGAAGAACAAGTCAGATGTTTGACGTGGTTTTTATGACTTTTTATGTTAGTCATCCACTATGGATGCATTTATGTAATGCATTTTTTTCGGGAGTGACTAGGTCCTCCCTCTATTGATGTAATCCAAACATTGGCATTTGTGGCCTTTTGCTATTTATGCTTTATGATTTCGCTTATTTGAATGCCTTATCATTTTATTCACGTTTTATCCGAGTAGTCTATAGATGTGTATCAAATCGGCTCAAAACTGGATTTTCGTGCACCGTCGTCGATAAAACTTGGGCATTTATTGGTTTTACTTTTTTCCTATGTTTGTGCCTTTCCCCAAATTTCTCATATAAGGGGTGGCTAAGGAACTTTCGTTCTTAAGCTTTTCTTCCCTCTTTCACAATGGATAAGACTAAAGGTGAACAATCCTTTGATGCCTCGAAGCCATGCAAATTGAGGAAGAAGAAAGGAAGCGATGTCCAGACTGCTAATGAGTTGCAGAATTCTTCCAAGGGTGCTTCTCGCTCTGAGGGGGCTCAAGCTATGGAGACTAAATCCCAGCCTCCTTAGACCAAAGATGTTGTTGTGGAACATGATTCGGATTCAGAGGCTGACGAAGATTGGCTTCAAGAGTGAAACTCGTACAGTCAGCTAGCTTCTGAGTTAGTGAAGCATTATGAGAACGCAAGAGCTCTATTTCTTTATGAGCGCCCCACACTGCTTTGACGATAGATAAAGATTCACCTTTCATCGGCACATACCTCACCAACTAAGCTACCTGGTTAGAAAGAGAACTAGTGAGCTTCAGGGGAGGTAAAAATCCTTCACCCTAGAGAGAAAGGTAGAAGATTTTTTTGCTTCGTGTAAGTACCTATTCCTTTTAAGCTTTAAATCACTTATGATGCCATCCTTCCGTTACTTTTTAGCATGAAGTCAGTCGGATCAAAAAGCCTGTCAATGATCGGCCTCACCAAGGGCTAGAGCAGCTAAAGCGCGTCGGGTATACTTAGCCAAGTTGGATGTCTCTCCTTGTAGAATGAGCCCAAAAAGTCCAACAAGTAAGCGCAATCCTCATCCAAATAGGGGGTTGGCGACCTTCGGTAGTGCGGGAGCCATATCCCATTAGTAAAGGGTGACCGTCTTGACCGGGGGAATTTGATAAAGTCGACAGGTTTTCCATAATATCATTACTTCTAAATGGCCAAACTCTCAACCTTAAGAGCCATAGTTGTGATTCATTACCCATGCACTCTGCATAAAATAAGTAAAATAACTACATCAAAGGCATTCATGGTAAAAAATACCATAAAATTTAAAGGTTTCAAAGTTTACCAAAAAAACAATTCTTCTCTCTTCCTAAGAACATGCTTTTATCAATAGTGGCATATCAACTAGATGTTTTAAACATTTCTGATCAGCTTCTGCTACATGGATAGATCCCCATATATACCCCAAATTCTTAATGAACTTCACTAATCGACCTTTTTGATATTACGCCTCTTCATGAAGAAGCCGACTCGCAGACACATTTGAAAAGGTGGAGAAAAAGGAACACACAAGGTTTTCGCTTCACATACTCGCACCAACAGTGATAAAAAATCAAGTACGTTCAACACGAAAGGTAATTTGCGAGAGAAAGGAAGTAGATTTCTTTGCTTCGTGTAGGTACCTATTCCTTTGAAGCTTTAAATCACTTATGATGCCCTCCTTCCGTTACTTTTTAGCATGAAGTCAGTTGGATCAGAAAGCCTGTCAATGACCGGCCTCACCAAGAGCTGGAGCATCTAAAGCGCGTTGGGTATACTTAGCCAAGTTGGATGTCTCTCCTTATAGAATGAGCCCAAAAAGTCCAGCAAGTAAGCGCAATCCTCATCCAAATAGGGGGTTGGCGACCTTCGGTAGTGCGGGAGCCATATCCCATTAGTAAAGGGTGACCGTCTTGACCGGGGGCATTTGATAAAGTCGACAGGTTTTCCATAATATCATTACTTCTGAATGGCCAAACTCTCAACCTTAAGAGCCATAGTTGTTCTTCATTACCTATGCACTCTGCATAAAATAAGTAAAATAACTACATCAAAGGCATTCATGGTAAAAAATACCATAAAATTTAAAGGTTTCAAAGTTTACCAAAAAAACAATTCTTCTCTCTTCCTAAGAACATGCTTTTATCAATAGTGACATATCAACTAGATGTTTTAAACATTTCTTATCAGCTTCTGCTACATGGATAGATCCCCATATATACCCCAAATTGTTAATGAACTTCAGTAATCGACCTTTTTTATACTACGCCTCTTCATGAAGACGCCGACTCGCAGACACATTTGAAAAGGTGGAGAAAAAGGAACACACAAGGTTTTCGCTTCACATACTCGCACCAACGGTGATAAAAAATAAAGTACGTTCAACACAAAAGGTAATTTGCGAGAGAAAGGTAGAAGATTTCTTTGCTTCGTGTAGGTACCTATTCCTTTGAAGCTTTAAATCACTTATGATGCCCTCCTTCCGTTACTTTTTAGCATGAAGTCAGTTGGATCAAAATGCCTGTCAATGACCGGCCTCACCAATAGCTGGAGCAGCTAAAGCGCGTCGGGTATGCTTAGCAAAGTTGGTTGTCTCTCCTTATAGAATGAGCCCAAAAAGTCCAGCAGGTAAGCGCAATCCTCATCCAAATAGGGGGTTGGCGACCTTCGGTAGTGCGGGAACCATATCCCATTAGTAAAGGGTGACCGTCTTGACCGGGGGCATTTGATAAAGTCGACAGGTTTTCCATAATATCATTACTTCTGAATGGCCAAACTCTCAACCTTAAGATCCATAGTTGTTCTTCATTACCCATGCACTCTGCATAAAATAAGTAAAATAACTACATCTGAGGCATTCATGGTAAAAAGTACCATAAAATTTAAAGGTTTCAAAGTTTAACAAAAAAACAGTTCTTCTCTCTTCCTAAGAACATGCTTTTATCAATATTGGAATATCAACTAGATGTTTTAAACATTTCTTATCAACTTCTGCTGCATGGATAGATCCCCATATATACCCCAAATTGTTAATGAACTTCACTAATCGACCTTTTTGATACTACGCCTCTTCATGAAGACGCCGACTCGCAGACACATTTGAAAAGGTGGAGAAAAAGGAACACACAAGGTTTTCGCTTCGCATACTCGCACCAACAGTGATAAAAAAAATCCAGTACGTTCAACACGAAAGGTAATTTGCAGAGAAAGGTAGAAGACTTCTTTGCTTCGTGTAGGTACCTATTCCTTCGAAGCTTTAAATTACTTATGATGCCCTCCTTCCGTTACTTTTTAGCATGAAGTCAGTCGGATCAAAAAGCGTGTCAATGACCGGCCTCACCAAGAGCTGGAGCGGCTAAAGCGCGTCGGGTATGCTTAGCCAAGTTGGCTGTCTCTCCTTATAGATTGAGCCCAAAAAGTCCAGCAGGTAAGCGCAATCCTCATCCAAATAGGGGGTTGGCGACCTTCGGTAGTGCGGGAGCCATATCCCATTAGTAAAGGGTGACCGTCTTGACCGGGGGAATTTGATAAAGTCGACAGGTTTTCCATAATATCATTACTTCTGAATGGCCAAACTCTCAACCTTAAGAGCCATAGCTGTTCTTCATTACCCATGCACTCTGTATAAAATAAGTAAAATAACTACATCAGAGGCATTCATGGTAAAAAATACCATAAAATTTAAAGGTTTCAAAGTTTACCAAAAAAACAATTCTTCTCTCTTCCTAAGAACATGCTTTTATCAATAGTGACATATCAACTAGATGTTTTAAACATTTCTTATCAGCTTCTGCTGCATGGATAGATCCCCATATATACCCCAAATTCTTAATGAACTTCACTAGTCGACGTTTTTGATACTACGCCTCTTCATGAAGACGCCGACTCGCAGACACATTTGAAAAGGTTGAGAAAAAGGAACACATAAGGTTTTCGCTTCACAAACTCGCACCAACGGTGATAAAAAATCAAGTACGTTCAACACGAAAGGTAATTTGCGAGAGAAAGGTAGAAGATTTCTTTGCTTCGTGTAGGTACCTATTCCTTTGAAGCTTTAAATCACTTATGATGCCCTCCTTCCGTTACTTTTTAGCATGAAGTCAGTTGGATCAAAATGTCTGTCAATGACCGGCCTCACCAATAGCTGGAGCAGCTAAAGCGCGTCGGGTATGCTTAGCCAAGTTGGTTGTCTCTCCTTATAGAATGAGCCCAAAAAGTCCAGCAGGTAAGCGCAATCCTCATCCAAATAGGGGGTTGGCGACCTTCTGTAGTGCGGGAACCATATCCCATTAGTAAAGGGTGACCGTCTTGACCGGGGGCATTTGATAAAGTCGACAGGTTTTCCATAATATCATTACTTCTAAATGGCCAAACTCTCAACCTTAAGATCCATAGATGTTCTTCATTACCCATGCACTCTGCATAAAATAAGTAAAATAACTACATCTGAGGCATTCATGGTAAAAAGTACCATAAAATTTAAAGGTTTCAAAGTTTAACAAAGAAACAGTTCTTCTCTCTTACTAAGAACATGCTTTTATCAATATTGGAATATCAACTAGATATTTTAAACATTTCTTATCAGCTTCTGCATCATGGATAGATCCCCATATATACCCCAAATTGTTAATGATCTTCACTAATCGACCTTTTTGATACTACGCCTCTTCATGAAGACGCCGACTCGCAGACACATTTGAAAAGGTGGAGAAAAAGGAACACACAAGGTTTTCGCTTCACATACTCGCACCAACAGTGATAAAAAAAAATCCAGTACGTTGAACAAGAAAGGTAATTTGCGAGAGAAAGGTAGAAGATTTCTTTGCTTCGTGTAGGTACCTATTCCTTTGAAGCTTTAAATCACTTATTATGCCCTCCTTCCGTTACTTTTTAGCATGAAGTTAGTTGGATCAAAATGCCTGTCAATGACCGGCCTCACCAATAGCTGGAGCAGCTAAAGCGCGTCGGGTATGCTTAGCCAAGTTGGTTGTCTCTCCTTATAGAATGAGTCCAAAAAGTCCAGCAGGTAAGCGCAATCCTCATCCAAATAGGTGGTTGGCGACCTTCGGTAGTGCGGGAACCATATCCCATTAGTAAAGGGTGACCGTCTTGACCGGGGGCATTTGATAAAGTCGACAGGTTTTCCATAATATCATTACTTCTGAATGGCCAAACTCTCAACCTTAAGATCCATAGCTGTTCTTCATTACCCATGCACTCTGCATAAAATAAGTAAAATAACTACATCTGAGGCATTCATGGTAAAAAGTACCATAAAATTTAAAGGTTTCAAAGTTTAACAAAAAAACAGTTCTTCTCTCTTCCTAAGAACATGCTTTTATCAATATTGGAATATCAACTAGATGTTTTAAACATTTCTTATCAGCTTCTGCTGCATGGATAGATCCCCATATATACCCCAAATTCTTAATGAACTTCACTAATCGACCTTTTTGATACTATGCCTCTTCATGAAGACGCCGACTCGCAGACACATTTGAAAAGGTTGAGAAAAAGGAACACACAAGGTTTTCGCTTCGCATACTCGCACCAACGGTGATAAAAAATCAAGTACGTTCAACACGAAAGGTAATTTGCGAGAGAAAGGTAGAAGATTTCTTTGCTTCGTGTAGGTACCTATTCCTTCGAAGCTTTAAATTACTTATGATGCCCTCCTTCCGTTACTTTTTAGCATGAAGTCAGTTGGATCAAAATGTCTGTCAATGACCGGCCTCACCAAGAGCTGGAGCGGCTAAAGCGCGTCGGGTATGCTTAGCCAAGTTGGTTGTCTCTCCTTATAGAATGAGCCCAAAAAGTCCAGCAGGTAAGCGCAATCCTCATCCAAATAGGGGGTTGGCGACCTTCGGTAGTGCGGGAACCATATCCCATTAGTAAAGGGTGACCGTCTTGACCGGGGGCATTTGATAAAGTCGACAGGTTTTCCATAATATCATTACTTCTAAATGGCCAAACTCTCAACCTTAAGATCCATAGATGTTCTTCATTACCCATGCACTCTGCATAAAATAAGTAAAATAACTACATCTGAGGCATTCATGGTAAAAAGTACCATAAAATTTAAAGGTTTCAAAGTTTAACAAAGAAACAGTTCTTCTCTCTTACTAAGAACATGCTTTTATCAATATTGGAATATCAACTAGATATTTTAAACATTTCTTATCAGCTTCTGCTTCATGGATAAATCCCCATATATACCCCAAATTGTTAATGAACTTCACTAATCGACCTTTTTGATACTACACCTCTTCATGAAGACGCCGACTCGCAGACACATTTGAAAAGGTGGAGAAAAAGGAACACACAAGGTTTTCGCTTCACATACTCGCACCAACAGTGATAAAAAAAAATCCAGTACGTTGAACAAGAAAGGTAATTTGCGAGAAAAAGGTAGAAGATTTCTTTGCTTCGTGTAGGTACCTATTCCTTTGAAGCTTTAAATCACTTATTATGCCCTCCTTCCGTTACTTTTTAGCATGAAGTTAGTTGGATCAAAATGCCTGTCAATGACCGGCCTCACCAATAGCTGGAGCAGCTAAAGCGCGTCGGGTATGCTTAGCCAAGTTGGTTGTCTCTCCTTATAGAATGAGTCCAAAAAGTCCAGCAGGTAAGCGCAATCCTCATCCAAATAGGTGGTTGGCGACCTTCGGTAGTGCGGGAACCATATCCCATTAGTAAAGGGTGACCGTCTTGACCGGGGGCATTTGATAAAGTCGACAGGTTTTCCATAATATTATTACTTCTGAATGGCCAAACTCTCAACCTTAAGATCCATAGTTGTTCTTCATTACCCATGCACTCTGCATAAAATAAGTAAAATAACTACATCAGAGGCATTCATGGTAAAAAGTACCATAAAATTTAAATGTTTCAAAGTTTAACAAAAAACAGTTCTTCTCTCTTCCTAAGAACATGCTTTTATCAATATTAGAATATCAACTAGATGTTTTAAACATTTCTTATCAGCTTCTGCTGCATGGATAGATCCCCATATATACCCCAAATTGTTAATGAACTTCACTAATCGACCTTTTTGATACTATGCCTCTTCATGAAGACGCCGACTCGCAGACACATTTGAAAGGTGGAGAAAAAGGAACACACAAGGTTTTCGCTTCACATACTCGCACCAACAGTGATAAAAAAAATCCAGTACGTTCAACACGAAAGGTAATTTGTGAGAGAAAGGTTGAAGATTTCTTTGCTTCGTGTAGGTACCTATTCCTTTGAAGCTTTAAATCACTTATGATGCCCTCCTTCCGTTACTTTTTAACATGAAGTCAGTCGGATCAAAAAGCCTGTCAATGACCGGCCTCACCAAGAGCTGGAGCAGCTAAAGCGCGTCGGGTATGCTTAGCCAAGTTGGCTGTCTCTCCTTATAGAATGAGCCCAAAAAGTCCAGCAGGTAAGCGCATTCCTCATCCAAATAGGGGGTTGGCGACCTTCGGTAGTGCGGGAGCCATATCCCATTAGTAAAGGGTGACCGTCTTGACCGGGGGCATTTGATAAAGTCGATAGGTTTTCCATTATATCATTACTTTTGAATGACCAAACTCTCAACCTTAAGATCCATAGTTGTTCTTCATTACCCATGCACTCTGCATAAAATAAGTAAAATAACTACATCAAAGGCATTCATGGTAAAAAGTACCATAAAATTTAAAGGTTTAAAAGTTTAACAAAAAACGGTTTTTCTCTCTTCCTAAGAACATGCTTTTATCAATAGTGGAATATCAACTAGATGTTTTAAACATTTCTTATTAGCTTCTGCTGCATGGATAGATCCCCATATATACCCCAAATTGTTAATGAACTTCACTAATCGACCTTTTTGATACTACGCCTCTTCATGAAGACGCCGACTCGCAGACACATTTGAAAAGGTGGAGAAAAAGGAACACACAAGGTTTTCGCTTCACATACTCGCACCAACAGTGATAAAAAATCAAGTACGTTCAACACAAAAGGTAATTTGCGAGAGAAAGGTAGAAGATTTCTTTGCTTCGTGTAGGTACCTATTCCTTTGAAGCTTTAAATCACTTATGATGCCCTCCTTCCGTTACTTTTTAGCATGAAGTCAGTCGGATCAAAAAGCCTGTCAATGACCGGCCTCACCAAGAGCTGGAGCAGCTAAAGCGCGTCGGGTATGCTTAGCCAAGTTGGCTGTCTCTCCTTATAGAATGAGCCCAAAAAGTCCAGCAGGTAAGCGCAATCCTCATCCAAATAGGGGGTTGGCGACCTTCGGTAATGCGGGAGCCATATTCCATTAGTAAAGGGTGACCGTCTTGACCGGGGGCATTTGATAAAGTCGACGGGTTTTCCATATATCATTACTTCTGAATGGCCAAACTCTCAACCTTAAGATCCATAGTTGTTCTTCATTACCCATACACTCTGCATAAAATAAGTAAAATAACTACATCAAAGGCATTCATGGTAAAAAGTACCATAAAATTTAAAGGTTTCAAAGTTTAACAAAAAAACAGTTCTTCTCTCTTCCTAAGAACATGCTTTTATCAATATTGGAATATCAACTAGATGTTTTAAACATTTCTTATCAACTTCTGCTGCATGGATAGATCCCCATATATACCCCAAATTGTTAATGAACTTCACTAATCGACCTTTTTGATACTACGCCTCTTCATGAAGACGCCGACTCGCAGACACATTTGAAAAGGTGGAGAAAAAGGAACACACAAGGTTTTCGCTTCGCATACTCGCACCAACAGTGATAAAAAAAATCCAGTACGTTCAACACGAAAGGTAATTTGCAGAGAAAGGTAGAAGATTTCTTTGCTTCGTGTAGGTACCTATTCCTTCGAAGCTTTAAATTACTTATGATGCCCTCCTTCCGTTACTTTTTAGCATGAAGTCAGTCGGATCAAAAAGCCTGTCAATGACCGGCCTCACCAAGAGCTGGAGCGGCTAAAGCGCGTCGGGTATGCTTAGCCAAGTTGGCTGTCTCTCCTTATAGATTGAGCCCAAAAAGTCCAGCAGGTAAGCGCAATCCTCATCCAAATAGGGGGTTGGCGACCTTCGGTAGTGCGGGAGCCATATCCCATTAGTAAAGGGTGACCGTCTTGACCGGGGGAATTTGATAAAGTCGACAGGTTTTCCATAATATCATTACTTCTGAATGGCCAAACTCTCAACCTTAAGAGCCATAGCTGTTCTTCATTACCCATGCACTCTGCATAAAATAAGTAAAATAACTACATCAGAGGCATTCATGGTAAAAAATACCATAAAATTTAAAGGTTTCAAAGTTTACCATAAAAACAATTCTTCTCTCTTCCTAAGAACATGCTTTTATCAATAGTGACATATCAACTAGATGTTTTAAACATTTCTTATCAGCTTCTGCTGCATGGATAGATCCCCATATATACCCCAAATTCTTAATGAACTTCACTAGTCGACCTTTTTGATACTACGCCTCTTCATGAAGACGCCGACTCGCAGACACATTTGAAAAGGTTGAGAAAAAGGAACACATAAGGTTTTCGCTTCACATACTCGCACCAACGGTGATAAAAAATCAAGTACGTTCAACACGAAAGGTAATTTGCGAGAGAAAGGTAGAAGATTTCTTTGCTTCGTGTAGGTACCTATTCCTTTGAAGCTTTAAATCACTTATGATGCCCTCCTTCCGTTACTTTTTAGCATGAAGTCAGTTGGATCAAAATGTCTGTCAATGACCGGCCTCACCAATAGCTGGAGCAGCTAAAGCGCGTCGGGTATGCTTAGCCAAGTTGGTTGTCTCTCCTTATAGAATGAGCCCAAAAAGTCCAGCAGGTAAGCGCAATCCTCATCCAAATAGGGGGTTGGCGACCTTCGATAGTGCGGGAACCATATCCCATTAGTAAAGGGTGACCGTCTTGACCGGGGGCATTTGATAAAGTCGACAGGTTTTCCATAATATCATTACTTCTAAATGGCCAAACTCTCAACCTTAAGATCCATAGTTGTTCTTCATTACCCATGCACTCTGCATAAAATAAGTAAAATAACTACATCAGAGGCATTCATGGTAAAAAGTACCATAAAATTTAAAGGTTTCAAAGTTTAACAAAGAAACAGTTCTTCTCTCTTACTAAGAACATGCTTTTATCAATATTGGAATATCAACTAGATATTTTAAACATTTCTTATCAGCTTCTGCTTCATGGATAAATCCCCATATATACCCCAAATTGTTAATGAACTTCACTAATCGACCTTTTTGATACTACGCCTCTTCATGAAGACGCCGACTCGCAGACACATTTGAAAAGGTGGAGAAAAAGGAACACACAAGGTTTTCGCTTCACATACTCGCACCAACAGTGATAAAAAAAATCCAGTACGTTGAACAAGAAAGGTAATTTGCGAGAGAAAGGTAGAAGATTTCTTTGCTTCGTGTAGGTACCTATTCCTTTGAAGCTTTAAATCACTTATTATGCCCTCCTTCCGTTACTTTTTAGCATGAAGTTAGTTGGATCAAAATGCCTGTCAATGACCGGTCTCACCAATAGCTGGAGCAGCTAAAGCGCGTCGGGTATGCTTAGCCAAGTTGGTTGTCTCTCCTTATAGAATGAGTCCAAAAAGTCCAGCAGGTAAGCGCAATCCTCATCCAAATAGGTGGTTGGCGACCTTCGGTAGTGCGGGAACCATATCCCATTAGTAAAGGGTGACCGTCTTGACCGGGGGCATTTGATAAAGTCGACAGGTTTTCCATAATATTATTACTTCTGAATGGCCAAACTCTCAACCTTAAGATCCATAGTTGTTCTTCATTACCCATGCACTCTGCATAAAATAAGTAAAATAACTACATCAGAGGCATTCATGGTAAAAAGTACCATAAAATTTAAATGTTTCAAAGTTTAACAAAAAACAGTTCTTCTCTCTTCCTAAGAACATGCTTTTATCAATATTAGAATATCAACTAGATGTTTTAAACATTTCTTATCAGCTTCTGCTGCATGGATAGATCCCCATATATACCCCAAATTGTTAATGAACTTCACTAATCGACCTTTTTGATACTATGCCTCTTCATGAAGACGCCGACTCGCAGACACATTTGAAAAGGTGGAGAAAAAGGAACACACAAGGTTTTCGCTTCACATACTCGCACCAACAGTGATAAAAAAAATCCAGTACGTTCAACACGAAAGGTAATTTGTGAGAGAAAGGTTGAAGATTTCTTTGCTTCGTGTAGGTACCTATTCCTTTGAAGCATTAAATCACTTATGATGCCCTCCTTCCGTTACTTTTTAACATGAAGTCAGTCGGATCAAAAAGCCTGTCAATGACCGGCCTCACCAAGAGCTGGAGCAGCTAAAGCGCGTCGGGTATGCTTAGCCAAGTTGGCTGTCTCTCCTTATAGAATGAGCCCAAAAAGTCCAGCAGGTAAGCGCAATCCTCATCCAAATAGGGGGTTGGCGACCTTCGGTAGTGCGGGAGCCATATCCCATTAGTAAAGGGTGACCGTCTTGACCGGGGGCATTTGATAAAGTCGATAGGTTTTCCATTATATCATTACTTTTGAATGACCAAACTCTCAACCTTAAGATCCATAGTTGTTCTTCATTACCCATGCACTCTGCATAAAATAAGTAAAATAACTACATCAAAGGCATTCATGGTAAAAAGTACCATAAAATTTAAAGGTTTAAAAGTTTAACAAAAAACGGTTTTTCTCTCTTCCTAAGAACATGCTTTTATCAATAGTGGAATATCAACTAGATGTTTTAAACATTTCTTATTAGCTTCTGCTGCATGGATAGATCCCCATATATACCCCAAATTGTTAATGAACTTCACTAATCGACCTTTTTGATACTACGCCTCTTCATGAAGACGCCGACTCGCAGACACATTTGAAAAGGTGGAGAAAAAGGAACACACAAGGTTTTCGCTTCACATACTCGCACCAACAGTGATAAAAAATCAAGTACGTTCAACACAAAAGGTAATTTGCGAGAGAAAGGTAGAAGATTTCTTTGCTTCGTGTAGGTACCTATTCCTTTGAAGCTTTAAATCACTTATGATGCCCTCCTTCCGTTACTTTTTAGCATGAAGTCAGTCGGATCAAAAAGCCTGTCAATGACCGGCCTCACCAAGAGCTGGAGCAACTAAAGCGCGTCGGGTATGCTTAGCCAAGTTGGCTGTCTCTCCTTATAGAATGAGCCCAAAAAGTCCAGCAGGTAAGCGCAATCCTCATCCAAATAGGGGGTTGGCGACCTTCGGTAGTGCGGGAGCCATATTCCATTAGTAAAGGGTGACCGTCTTGACCGGGGGCATTTGATAAAGTCGACGGGTTTTCCATATATCATTACTTCTGAATGGCCAAACTCTCAACCTTAAGATCCATAGTTGTTCTTCATTACCCATACACTCTGCATAAAATAAGTAAAATAACTACATCAAAGGCATTCATGGTAAAAAGTACCATAAAATTTAAAGGTTTCAAAGTTTAACAAAAAACGGTTCTTCTCTCTTCCTAAGAACATGCTTTTATCAATAGTTGAATATCAACTAGATGTTTTAAACATTTCTTATCAGCTTCTGCTGCATGGATAGATCCCCATATATACCCCAAATTGTTAATGAACTTCACTAATCGACCTTTTTGATACTACGCCTCTTCACAAAGACGCCGACTCGCAAACATATTCGAAAAGGTGGAGAAAAAGGAACATACAAGGTTTTTGCTTCACATACTCGCACCAACAGTGATAAAAAATCAAGTAAGTTCAACACGAAAGGTGATTTGCGAAGGATCCATTGACAAATGATTAAGAATTTCTATCTCAAAAATGGTAAGAGGAAAATGAAGACCTGTGACAGAAAAACACACTCATAAAAATGAAGGACGCAAGCATCATATTTGTACCATATTATTTCTGTAACACCTGTATAATTTTAATTTTAATTTAATTTGAATATTAGATTAATAATTATTATTATTATGGATTTTATGAAAATAATGGAAAAATTGATGGTTAATGGCATTTGGGCCATGTGTGAGATTAGTAAGAAGAGGGGGTGTGGTGTAGTAAAGCCCTTAATAATTTAATATTATTTTTCATAAAATAATTAGAATTGGGAAAGAAGGAACAGAACGTGAAAAGAGAGAAGTTGGAACACGAAGAACATAGAAGAGGAACAAAGAGGAAGAGACCAAAGAGCAAGAATTTGGCTAAGGTAAGGGGGGACTCTTCCAATTATCATCTCTTATCGTGATTATAGATGAATAGTGTATGAATAGTTGTGTTGTTGAGTCAATTCTGTTGGTATGTCAGAGTTAGGTTTTTGGGGTTCTAAGAATTGGGTTAGATTTCGGGATTTGGATGTGTTTGATTGATATATGATGATATATTAGTTTGTATGAATGAATCCTGTGAATGAAAACGTGAAATTGGACTGTTTTAGACTCAAAATCATGGACTGGTATGAGTAGAAACGAGTGGGTTTTGGACTGTTACGAAATTGCAGGTTTCTGGACATTTTCTGGTGTTTCGCGTATGGAACAGTGTCATACGCGTATGGGATGAAGTCATACGCGTATGAGGGACACTCCCAAGGGGCTATACGCGTATGATACGCAGGTGCCCTGTCCCAAATACCCTGTACTGATGATTTGCGTATAGGGAGCGTATGAGGATGCTCATACGCGTATGGAAATTTTTAAAGAGGAAATTGGTCCTGGTGATACGCGTATGGCAAGGCTGATACGCGTATGGGTTGGTTTTAGGCCATTCTGGATTCTGATGAAATGCGTATGATACGCGTATGAGGCATGGTGATACGCGTATGGATGCGTATAGGCTATATGATACGCCTATGGTCGTTGCATGTGTAAAATTCTGTTTTGTGAATTTTCTGGAAAGTTCAATGATGTGTAACTTTCGATCTGTAGACCTGTTTTGTGTGCTGTTTGAGACTGTGTAAACCTTGTGATGTGATTCTGTGGTTTACTGATGATTGATTGTATTGAATGATGTCAATGTATATATGAACATGCTTAGTAATGATGATGATGATGATGAAATGAGTATAGATGATGCTACTCATAGAGTGGAAATGATGAAAGTATGTTATATATATATGTTTGCATGCATTCATAAGCATTGAAGAGGGCTGAATCCTAGATGATGAGAGGATTCAGTGAATGGCAGAATTCCCATTGTGTGGAATTTGTGCTGGCAGGGCCGTATCTGGATGATGATAGATCGGTCGGTGGGTGATTCCCATTGATGATGGTTGGTACCACATGCATAGAGTCAGTTGCATTCATTTGCCTGGATTTGATAACATGACTATATGTATACTCTTATATTATTGTGATGATATGTGTATGTATGTTGATGGACGATCTGGATATAGATGAGTTGGGTGAATAATATAACTGTTAATGTACTGTTATTTATAATGCAATAATATTTGTTAATTGCGAATGAGACTCACCCTTACACTATATTTTTCAGATTGAGGATAGCGGCTTCGACTCAGTGAGGATTAGCTCATGAGTCAATGTGTCGGTTAGCGTCGGGTCATGCTCTGATAGGTGTAACACTGGGGAACGCTGTTTTTAAGTTTATGACATTAACTCTGTTTTGTTTAATTTATTTTGAGGATTGGAAGCATTAATGATGTGATGCTAGTCGATGATTATTCTGCTGTGTAAACATGAGTTATTTGATTTATGAGTTATGTTAAGACGTTTTCCTTCAGTGAATGCATGACTTTGACAGATGTTGTTTTATTTTATTATTAATTGTGACACCCTTGTGCATGTAACTCTGATTTAATTGTTTAATTGCCGCAGGGTTTAGAAGGGTGTTACAATAGTGGTATCAAAGCATAGTCGGTTGTTGTGACCAGAGTCTTAGCGTCAGTCTTTCTGTGTATGCGACTAATACGAGTTATTTGTCGATACTTTTGTTTCTGACTGAATTGTTTGTGATTAAGAAGAGCAATGGCTGGAAGAGGTGGAAGAAATGATGATGCTATTGCTGAAGCTCTGGGCATGATTGCTGGTGTGCTTGGAGGGGGAGCTGTAGGAGCAGGGATTGGTGCTGATAGGCAATTGGGGAATTTTCAGAGGAACAATCCTCCATTGTTCAAGGGCACGCATGATCCTGAGGGTGCTCATAAATGGCTTAAAGAGATCGAGAGGATCTTCAGAGTCATTGATTGTGCTGAGAACCTCAAGGTGAGGTATGGCACTCACATGTTATCCGAAGAGGCTGATGACTGGTGGTTAGCAACCTGAGCTGAACTGGATGCTGATGGTGTAGAAGTTACTTGGGCTATATTCAAGAGGGAATTTCTGAGGAGGTATTTTCCTGAGGATGTCAGGGGCAGAAAAGAGGTTGAATTTCTGGAGCTGGTCCAAGGTAACATGACGGTACCAGAGTATGCTGCAAAGTTTGTGGAGCTGGCAAAGTATTATGTACACTACAACAATGATGAAGCCAGTGAGTTCTCAAAATGTGTTAAGTTTGAGAATGGTCTTCGTGATGAGATCAAGCAGGGTATTAGGTACCAGAGGATTCGGAGGTTTGTTGACTTAGTGGATTGTAGCAGGATTTTTGAGGAGGATAATATCAAGCTGAAGTCATCTCACTCTCGCGAGTTAGTTGATAGAAAAGGGAAGAAGCCTATGGATAGAGGTAAACCATATGGTAGAGGTAAGTCTGCTGATTGGAAGAAACCCAGTGGGGGGATTCTAGTGCTCGTATCAGATGTTACAATTGTGGTGAGGTGGGACATCGTCGGAACGAGTGTAAGAATGATCAGAAGAAATGTTACAAGTGTGACCAGGTGGGTCATATTGCTGCTGATTGTAAGAGGAAGAGTGTGACTTGTTACAACTGTGGTGAAGAGGGTCACATTAGTCCGAATTGTACCAAGCCAAAGAAGAACCAATCGGGAGGAAAGGTTTTTGCTTTGACCGGGTTAGAGACTACTCCAGAAGACAGACTGATTAAAGGTACGTGTTTCATTCATGGCACACCTTTAGTTGCAATTATTGATACTGGAGCAACTCATTCTTTTATTTCTTTGGATTGTGCTATGAGGTTGAATCTTGAGATATCTGATATAAATGGAAGTATGGTTATTGACACTCCTGCGTCGGGTTCAGTAACTACTTCGTCTGCATGCTTGAATTGTCCGGTTGACATTTTTAGCAGAGAATTCGGGATGGACTTAGTGTGCCTTCCGTTGAAACAACTCGATGTAATCCTGGGAATGAACTGGTTGGAGTTCAACCGTGTTCATATCAACTGTTTTGCGAAGACGGTAATTTTTCCCGAAGAGGTTAGCACTGATAATCTTGAAATGACAGCTAGACAGGTGAATGAGGCTATCGAGGATGGTGCAACAGTGTTTATGTTGTTCGCATTGATGAATGTGAAAGAAAAAGTGGCGAGTAGCGAATTACCTGTTGTGTGTGAATTTCCAGAAGATGTGAACGAATTACCACCGGAAAGAGAAGTGGAGTTTTCTATTGATTTAATTCCAGGAACTAGTCCAGTGTCGATGGCACCATATCGTATGTCGTCGTCTGAGTTGGCCGAACTGAAGAAGCAGTTAGAAGAATTGCTGGAGAAGAAATTCATTCGTTCTAGTGTTTCTCCGTGGGGTGCGCATGTGTTACTAGTGAAGAAGAAAGAGGGTTCGATGAGGCTGTGTGTAGATTACAGACAATTGAACAAGGTTACTATCAATAATCGGTATCCTTTACCGAGGATTGATGATTTGATGGATCAGTTGGTTGGAGCGCGTGTGTTTAGCAAAATTGATCTGAGGTCTGGGTATCATCAGATACGTGTGAAAAATGACGATATTCAGAAGACTGCTTTTAGAACAAGGTATGGACATTATGAGTATTCTGTAATGCCGTTTGGAGTCACTAATGCACCTGGTGTTTTTATGGAGTATATGAACAGGATCTTTCATCCTTATCTCGATAAGTTCGTGGTGGTGTTTATAGATGACATCCTAATATACTCTAAGGATGAGGAAGAGCATGCCGAACATCTCAGAACGGTATTGGAACTGTTAAAAGAGAAGCAACTTTTTGCCAAGCTGTCGAAGTGTGAATTCTGGTTAGGGGAAGTCAGTTTTCTTGGGCATGTGATTTCTAAGAATGGTATTGCTGTTGATCCTACAAAGATAGAAGTTGTGTCTCAGTGGGAAGCTCCAAAGACAGTGTCAGAGATTCGTAGCTTTCTTGGTCTTGCAGGTTACTACAGAAAGTTTATTGAAGGATTTTCAAAGTTAGCATTGCCGTTAACTAAACTAACCAGGAAGGGACAAGCTTTTATTAGGGATGCAAAGTGTGAAGAAGGATTCCAAGAGCTGAAGAGGAGGTTGACTAGTGCTCCTATCTTGATTTTGCCGAATCCGACAGAATCATTCGTGGTTTATTGTGATGCATCACTGATGGGTTTAGGTGGCGTATTGATGCAAAATCAACAGGTAGTCGCTTATGCGTCGAGACAACTCAAGGTACATGAAAGGAATTATCCGACTCATGATTTGGAGTTGGCAGCTGTAGTTTTTGTTTTGAAGTTGTGGCGGCACTATTTGTATGGTTCGAGATTTGAAGTATTCAGCGATCATAAGAGCCTAAAGTATCTCTTTGATCAGAAAGAGTTGAATATGAGACAGAGAAGGTGGTTAGAATTTCTGAAAGACTATGATTTTGGTTTGAAAAGAGAGAAGTTGGAACACGAAGAACATAAAAGAGGAACAAAGAGGAAGAGACCAAAGAGCAAGAATTTGGCTAAGGTAAGGGGGGACTCTTCCAATTATCATCTCTTATCGTGATTATAGATGAATAGTGTATGAATAGTTGTGTTGTTGAGTCAATTCTGTTGGTATGTCAGAGTTAGGTTTTTGGGGTTCTAAGAATTGGGTTAGATTTCGGGATTTGGATGTGTTTGATTGATATATGATGATATATTAGTTTGTATGAATGAATCATGTGAATGAAAACGTGAAATTGGACTGTTTTAGACTCAAAATCGTGGACTGGTATGAGTAGAAACGAGTGGGTTTTGGACTGTTACGAAATTGCAAGTTTCTGGACATTTTCTGGTGTTTCGCGTATGGAACAGTGTCATACGCGTATGGGATGAAGTCATACGCGTATGAGGGACACTCCCAAGGGGCTATACGCGTATGATACGCAGGTGCTCTGTCCCAAATACCCTGTACTGATGATTTGCGTATAGGGAGCGTATGAGGATGCTCATACGCGTATGGAAATTTTTAAAGAGGAAATTGGTCCTGGTGATACGAGTATGGCAAGGCTGATACGCGTATGGGTTGGTTTTAGGCCATTCTGGATTCTGATGAAATGCGTATGATACGCGTATGAGGCATGGTGATACGCGTATGGATGCGTATAGGCTATATGATACGCGTATGGTCGTTGCATGTGTAAAATTCTGTTTTGTGAATTTTCTGGAAAGTTCAATGATGTGTAACTTTCGATCTGTAGACCTGTTTTGTGTGCTGTTTGAGACTGTGTAAACCTTGTGATGTGATTCTGTGGTTTACTGATGATTGATTGTATTGAATGATGTCAATGTATATATGAACATGCTTAGTAATGATGATGATGATGATGAAATGAGTATAGATGATGCTACTCATAGAGTGGAAATGATGAAAGTATGTTATATATATATGTTTGCATGCATTCATAAGCATTGAAGAGGGCTGAATCCTAGATGATGAGAGGATTCAGTGAATGGCAGAATTCCCATTGTGTGGAATTTGTGCTGGCAGGGCCGTATCTGGATGATGATAGATCGGTCGGTGGGTGATTCCCATTGATGATGGTTGGTACCACATGCATAGAGTCAGTTGCATTCATTTGCCTGGATTTGATAACATGACTATATGTATACTCTTATATTATTGTGATGATATGTGTATGTATGTTGATGGACGATCTGGATATAGATGAGTTGGGTGAATAATATAACTGTTAATGTACTGTTATTTATAATGCAATAATATTTGTTAATTGCGAATGAGACTCCCCCTTACACTATATTTTTCAGATTGAGGATAGCGGCTTCGACTTGGTGAGGATTAGCTCATGAGTCAATGTGTCGGTTAGCGTCGGGTCATGCTCTGATAGGTGTAACACTGGGGAACGCTGTTTTTAAGTTTATGACATTAACTCTGTTTTGTTTAATTTATTTTGAGGATTGGAAGCATTAATGATGTGATGCTAGTCGATGATTATTCCGCTGTGTAAACATGAGTTATTTGATTTATGAGTTATGTTAAGACGTTTTCCTTCAGTGAATGCATGACTATGACAGATGTTGTTTTATTTTATTATTAATTGTGACGCCCTTGTGCATGTAACTCTGATTTAATTGTTTAATTGCCGCGGGATTTAGAAGGGTGTTACAATTTCGTCCTCGGAAGGGATTATAATTCCTCAATAAGAAGGTGTACCAACCTTTGTAAAAACACCATCAAAGCCACTCCGTTAGGTGAAAATAGAAGCACCGGAGGAATAAATAGGATCCATCCAAAAGATGAAATATTATTTTTTAGACCTATTAATACTTTTCTGCGATTGTTTGCTCATAATGCATTAATTTTGCAGTTACGGGAAATAAAATACATAAAGGAGAAAGCAATGACACTATCAAAGTGGAAAAAGAAGAATCGGAATGATACTTGCCCCTTTGGAAGAAATCTATGTTCTGGGAGGCAAAAAGACTTCACCAAACACGTCTAAGTCTTTCACACGTAATGCTCAAGAGTTTGGGTTCCCAAGAACCGTCGTGATGATATCTATTAAAAGACGTTGGAATTATGGTGCATTAAATGCATGGTTCATTAAGGGACTAAAACTGATATGGTTCATTAAGGGACTAAAACCGGTTCCCATTCATCCATCCCAAGATGACCAAGAGATGGTGGACATCTGAGGTAATAAATGATAAGCCCCACCTACTTACATCCCGGTAAGGGCTTGGGAGACAACTATTTTGGCCCGACTTGAAAGGCCCTAGAGACCATGTTAATTCAGTTTGCAATCTTACCAAGGCTGAAGTCCTTCAAAGAATCTTCCTAATCAGAGGAGGCAGTTACTTTGATGATTCCAAAAGACCTCAGCTGTAAAGCACATCCAACGATCATCCACAAAAGTCGACGAACAAATAACTAGTTTATTATTTTCTCTCTATATATAGAGTATGTGCCAGATTAAAGTAATAAGTTTTAAATGCATTTTCATTATCATTCTGCTCAACTTTACAGCCAACGTTGAAGTGTTAACTTTACAGTCAGCGTTGAAGTGCTAGCTTTACAGCCAGCATAACCTCTACTCAACTTTATATTTCTGATTCGTGAACGATATATATATATATATATATATATATATATATAATATTAATTCTTAAAATATGAAAATTTATAATAGAATCCATCTTAAACTTATTTATATGAAATCAGTTTAACGTATGTTTGGTTTTACGGTGAAAAAAATTGAATTTGAATAAATCGATTCTATAAAATTGATTATGATTAAAAGTGAGTTGAATGTAAAGCAATTTATATCTGTATAACTTAATGCAAAATTAAGTTGAATCGTAAATTTCAATGTAAAAGTGTGCTTGAATTGAGGGTGAATATAATTGATTTTAGGGGTGTCAAATCCAAACCAATCCAAATAAAAGCCGCAAACCGATCCCAAAAAACCAAAAACCGCAAAAAACCGAAATTTATTAGATGCGTTTGGATGTCATTTTGTGAAAACCGCTCGGTTCAGATCGGATTCCAGATTGCTTTTTCAAAATCGATCCAAACCAAACCGAAACCCACACACACGCACGCACGCACTACTAATTGATTTTGTTAGAATAGAATTTGGTAAAATTGATTTCAATAGAATTGAGTTTAACATAGTTGATTTATATTTGAATACATTTAAGTAAAAGTGGGTTGACAATAAATTTTAGTGTAAAAATTTAAACTCAGAAACTATAAATTTTAGTTTCAAATATAATCAATTTTAAAAACAGAATCAATTCTTTTTAGAATAACCAAACACCCCATAATCACTTCATAATCTATTCTATTTCTACTCCTTTAAAATTGTTTTCGATATTTTCAAAAACCAATACAAACATACTATTAAACTCCACAATTACAAATTATAAATCAATTACAAAAATCAATTGTACTTTAGAATTAAAAAAAAAAAAAAACCTCCAATTATTTCAAAATCAATTTTCAACACGCTCTTAAGCTAAGTTGTAAAACAATGTAAATCCTATTTCCAATATGACGACTACACAGAAAATCACAATAAAAAGTATTGGATATATAAAAAAGCATTTTTTTTTTATAAAAATAAAAATCTGAATAAATTAGGGTTGAAAATTTTCCAAGTCCCTTAATAATTCAACGGCTCTGATTCTCCGTCGAATCTTCATCTCTCTCTTCTTCCCCATCCACCATTGTTACTCTGCAACCCAAAACAACACACTTCACAAGTTTCAATTTTTAGCTTCAATTTCAACCTATCTCTCTTCGAATGTTACCTTTAGAGTATCGCCTTCATTATCGATATCCTTTAACCCATAAAAAACCCAAATTTTACCTAAATTCACATCACCAAAAATTACAATTTTCCCGCGTAAATTTTAGGGTTTTCCCTTCTCTGTGTCGCTTTCAATGCTTAGCTTCACAGAACTCACGATGGGTTTGTCGTTCTACAAGTGATTCAGATTCAGCAACCGGGTCAGGTTCTGGAGATGAGAAAACCGGGGAGGGTCTGGTTGTTGAGGATGCTGATTCGGAGAGCCCCGGTTCGGATAAGAGGAGGGAGAAACAGAAGAATGGTTGGCGGCGGCCGGAGTTTCGGTGGGAACCAATAGTTCAAGCGCAGGAAATTGCTGTTTTGCTTTTAAAATTTGGGATGATGTTTTACGTGACGAGCTTGCTCCGGCCCGGGGTTACGTTTCCCGGGTCGGAGCCTAAGGCTCCAATAAAATATGAGAGTGTGCCTTATAGTGAGTTTTTGAGTAGGGTTAATGGTAATCAGGTGAGGAAAGTGGTGGTTGATGGGGTTCATGTTATGTTTAGGTTGAAGAGTGGTGTTGGAAAGGTTGATGATGGTGAAGTTTTGGGAGGTGATAATGGGTTGCATGAATCAGAGTCTTTGGTGAAGGGTGTTGCACCAACTAAGAGGATTGTTTTTACTACAACAAGGCCAAGTGATATTAGAACTCCTTATGAAAAGATGCTGGAGAATGAGGTGGAGTTTGGATCTCCGGATAAGCGTTCGAATGGATTCTTTAACTATGCACTGGTATGCAAGTTCTGAAGTTGATTGAATTAATCTGTGTTTGAATTCTTATGAAGTAGATGATTGACATTATTTGTTATTGTTGTATTGGAAAGTTTAGATATAAGTTAATACCTAGGTTGAATTTACTTAGGGTGTGTGTGAGGAGGGTCATGCTAGAAAGAGAGTAGTCAGTAGTGGCCAATAGTGGTGCTATCCCGCTATAGCGGGGCGGAGCGGAGGCCGACCGCTATGGGAAGAGCCTTAGTGGTGCAGAACACTATAGTGAGGTAAATAGCAGGATAACGGAGCAGATCGGTTCCTGGCCCGAAGATGTTTTTGGCCAGCTATCCTTTTCCTCTCTAAAAAACCGAAATTATCCTTAAATTTACAATGTTTTAAGAATCATACTTCAAGGGTCATACTTCAAGAGTCATGTGAGCTTTGATTTATGAATATTTTTTGAGTTGAGATATTTGTTTAATTTTTCATTAAATATATGTTTATAATTATTATATGTAATTTGTGCAAAAAATATCAAGTATAGCGGTCATCCCGCACCTCACTATTCCACTTTTGGGAATGAATAATCCGATTAAAAAGGTCATTTTAAGTAAAAGACAATCGACATAACAAAATTATAAGTTGATATATCATATATGAACTTCAAAATAATGCAATATTCAAGTTATATAGCAAGTGGCAAAAGAAAAGTGGTTGCTTATACAATGTTGGAAAAAATTAGCTGGTTACACTAAGTTTAGAATTAGATAGTGATTCATAACAATGAATCGAGATCCATCACAGTGAACTAGGATTCAAGATGAGATTCATGTCCAAATAGATACACACCATAGATTCATACCGATTTGGTGCAATTTAGTGTTGAGTCGAGATGCAATTTGCACGTATTGTAAGATGCTAACTAACGACTATGATAATACCCCGGTTGAATCTATAAATTATTTAAAACTTGGACTCTTTTTGTTTGTATCAATCTCCGATAGCGGGGCGGCGCAGCCATCTCCAAAAATGGAATGGATCGGGAGCGGGGAGTGGAGCCGCCGATATTTTAATGACGTGGACACTAATACAGTTAATACAAATAACACATAGTTGTTAAAAACTAAAATAATTAATCAAAATTTATGAAGTTTTCATATTCAGAAATAAAAGCAAACAAACATACTTGCAAATGCCAATAAAATTCAATAATATAACCTTACTATCCTTAAAAATTTAAGGATAATATCATATACGGCTGACGCGGCCGGAGCATCCACCTTAGAGCGGCGTTGTTCAAAATCCAAAGTCACCCATCTATGACGGAACAGCACTGTCTGACACTGTTTTCTTGGTTTTGCTGTTCCGCGCCGAGATAATGGCCAGAACGCCCGAGTTTAATAACATAGTTTTGTATAAAAGAAGCTAAGCTTTATATAGGCTTGATGAAGTGAGTATGCATACACCAGGCAGAAACAAAGAACCTTTTGAAATGAGTTAATATGCCATGTTGTAGCTAGGAACAACAAGTTACGCGCGCTCTATCTAATACTATATTATTAATGTGAAAGAGATATCAATTCTTGATCTGTACAAATAATTTAGTTAAATGTGTCACAGTTTCATAATATTCACCTTCTTATGGTTGTTATGGTATTTTGCAGACAGCCGTGTTTTATGTTGCTGTGTTAGCAGGGCTTTTCCAACAATTACCTGTAAACTTTTCTCAGGTGAGTTTGCATTCTTACTCCTTTTTGATTTATTGGCCTTCCCATTCAATTTATGTTTCCTTCAGTTTTAAAAACAACACATTTTTCTGAATTATATGCTGTTTGCAGCACACTGCTGGCCAGATTCGGAATCGCAAATCAGGCAGTTCCCGTAGAAAGTCATCTGAACGAGGTGAAACAGTCACGTTTGCTGATATTGCTGGTGTGGATGAGGCTAAAGAGGAGTTAGAAGAGATAGTGGTACGCCGTTCTCTCATCATTTTCAGCTTACAATCTGCAGGGTGTTTTAAAGGCTTTTTTATTTTCATTTTGAATCTTCTGGTGGTACAGAAATCTAATTTTGATTATGCTGATTTTCACTTGTCAGGAATTTCTTCGAAATCCAGACAAGTACACACGACTCGGTGCTCGTCCTCCTCGTGGTGTTTTATTGGTGAGTTGTGGATAACTCCCGAGGAAGGGATCAAAATTTGTGAAATTTGAACAGTTTAATCTGCATTTGACATTCAGCAGAATTGCCTACTGTGTTATAATCATTATCATATTTAAGTAATTTTAAGTTGAAATAAACTGGAACGATATTTTGTTCGACTAATCTATGTGTACGTCAGAGGTAGTTCTAGTAGGAATAAATCCTCAAACTGTTTATGCTTATGTATTATCTGTATGTTTGAGCTACGACTTGTTTGAGTTGTGACTTAGTTGGGATTATTTACTAGCATAAACACTTTTAAGACTGTTTGAGGGAGCTTGTGAAAACAACTTATGACATAACATGTCCATTATCCATAAGTTGTTTTCAACTAATTTCCACAAACTTTAGGATAACTTACGAATACAGCGTATAGCATATGTGAACCACTTGGCTTTATTATATCTTTTTATAAAAATAGTTTATACATAAAGACTTGTATGCTTTGAGCTTATGCTTTAAGTGCTTAAATTAAGCTGTTTACCCAAACAGACCCTAGTGTATCATGTAATTTGATGATTTTTAATATTTTTCTGGGGGGTGAGAGGTAGATTGTAACATACGTTGATTAATCTTACAGGTGGGCGTTCCTGGGACAGGCAAGACTCTACTAGCAAAGGCTGTGGCTGCGGAAGCTGATGTGCCATTTATAAGTTGTTCTGCTAGTGAGTTTGTAGAGTTGTATGTTGGAATGGGTGCTTCTCGTGTAAGAGATCTCTTTGAAAAGGCAAAAAGGGAAGCTCCATCAATAATATTTATCGACGAGGTATAAAAATGTATTCTCTTGTTGCATGGGAATCCTACATCCCGATTCCTGACTTATGATTCTGACAATACTGCATGGGATGATCAGAGTTTATTTTGGTATACAGATAGATGCTGTAGCTAAAAGTCGTGATGGTAAATTTCGCATGGTCAGCAATGATGAACGAGAGCAAACCTTGAACCAGTTGCTCACTGTTAGTATTCCTTTGCCATTTATCATTTCTCTCAAATGTAAAAACTTAATTAAAAAATTGAGAAAAAACGCTAATATCCCAGAGTGGCTAGTAATTTAAAGTTACATTGCAGGAGATGGATGGATTTGAAAGCAATTCTGGAGTGATAGTAATTGGAGCTACTAATAGGTCAGATGTCTTGGACCCCGCTCTTCGCCGTCCAGGAAGATTTGATCGTGTAGTTATGGTCTGTATCATATATTGGCTTTTCTAGATAAAAAAGATTGAAGTTACAAAATTTACGTGAATAATAAAAAAAAGTTAATTAATTGGGTAAAGAAGGATGAAATTTTAAATAAGAAAAAAAGGAAAATTTGGTATCCCTTTATATATGTATAGAATCCCGAATTACTGATATTGAACTAAGAATTCATTGTTCTGCATATCTATAACAAACTTCCCAAAATCCTTCTTAGGTGGAAGCACCTGATAGGATTGGAAGAGAATCCATCCTGAAAGTTCATGTTTCCAAAAAAGAACTTCCTTTAGCCAAAGATGTTGCTCTTGGTGACATAGCTGCTATGACAACTGGTTTCACTGGGTAATTGAGCTGTGTTTTTTTATTTAAAAAATTGTCTCATTCTCGTACTCCACTTTTTCTTCTTTGAATAAATAGAGATTGGAGTTTGATTTGAAACATGTTACATTGTTACAGTGCAGATCTTGCAAACCTAGTAAATGAGGCCGCTTTGCTAGCTGGAAGACAAAGTAAAGCTGTAGTAGGGAAAATTGATTTCATTCATGCGGTAGAAAGATCAATAGCTGTAAGTCATACTCACGGTGGTATATAACTAACTCAAATTGGTCTATTGTTACTCTTGAATCTTTCTTTATGCATCTGGTCGTTTACGCATGTAGATGTAGATTCAAAAGATTTTCTACCAGGCAAAACCTGATAAACTAAAATATTAGTTTTCCGTTAAGTTGTCGTGAATATAAACCAAGTTACTTTTTTTAGGGCATAGAGAAGAAGACTGCCAAGTTGCAAGGAAGTGAGAAAGCCGTTGTTGCACGACATGAGGCCGGCCATGCTGTAGTTGGTACTGCAGTTGCAAAGCTTCTTCCTGGACAACCACGTGTTGAGGTAAACTCATTGAAGATTCTCTATTATTCATACTTCAAAGATGCTACTGTTATTGCAGATATGCGCATTCAGCTACTACTTGGTTGTTTCAAATTCATTTTTAATAAACTGTATGGTGTGTTGTCAGAAACTAAGTATATTGCCAAGGTCAGGAGGGGCTTTGGGTTTTACTTATATTCCTCCATCACATGAGGATAGATATTTGCTATTCATTGACGAGTTGCATGGTCGTCTGGTGACCCTTCTTGGAGGACGTGCGGCTGAAGAAGTTGTTTATTCTGGTCGAGTTTCAACTGGTGCAGTTGATGACATACGAAGAGCAACTGATATGGCATACAAGGCTATAGCTGAATATGGTCTTAATCAGTCCATAGGCCCTATGTCAATATCCACTCTTTCTAGTGGTGGAATGGATGAATCTGGGGGTGGAGTTCCTTGGGGAAGGGATCAGGTGCTGCAGTTTTTTAACCTTTTTTTTCTTCTTCATACTCAATGTTTTAAGTATGCTGATCTTTGTTTGTACATAACAGGGACACCTCGTTGATCTTGTTCAAAGGGAGGTGCAAACATTACTGAAGTCTGCACTCGCTGTTGCACTTTCTATTATCCGAGCAAATCCCACTGTCTTGGAAGGTCTTGGTGCTTATTTGGAAGGTAATAATTAGTCTTGCTACATTTCGGCTTCATTTTAGCTTATCGACAATGTTCTTACGGTGTTTGTTTTTCAGAAAAGGAGAAAGTCGAGGGTGAAGAGCTACAAAAGTGGTTAAAATTAGTGGTTGCACCAACAGAGCTTGCTCGGTTCATCCAAAGTACTCAAGAGACTCTTCTCCCGTTGCAGACAGTTCCGTGACTGTCGAAAGACTTGTTGAAGCAAGTGAAGTTATATCTCAAATACTAATAGCACGAGTTCGCCTTTACAACTTTGTGTATATTTCTGTAAAGTGAATTTTCGCGTCTTTTTTTAAACATTATAGTCATCAAGTTATTTATGTTATAGCTCAATTCACTCAACCAAAGCCACAGGAAATGGAAACATAGATGTATAAATCAATTGGTCTCCAAGGATTGCATTGTCTTAAACTGGATTCATACATGTTAGTTTATGAATTTGTTTATATAGTTTGATTATGTGGAATTTATATGATTCTTATGTTCATGTTACTTCAAAGTTCAAAATATTTTATTTACATTTTCAATGTTCATTTTCTATTTTTTTTCATTGTAAATTACTAACAAAGAAATGAAAGTGTTATGTAAACAATTTTGTTGAAGAGACAATGAAAGACAATATAAAAATGAATATATTTTTAAGAAACAATAAAAACAGTGTTTTGATATTTTAAAATATCTGAAAATGATGGATTTGTTTTGAAAAATTATTAAAGAAAACAGTGATTGATTGAGGATGATTTTGTCCATTTTCAAATGACAAAATGATCATACTTTTTTGTTTTTGAAGGGAAAATAAAATATCTTTACTTTTTAAATGCAACTTCTTATTACGTCTTTATTATCTTTAAAGAGCAATAATGAAGATGTGCGTAAGGTGGACCATCTTATGTGGTTGAATTTCTTTGTGAGGTTACGATGTCATATTCATGTCGTGATTAGTCAAATTTTACATTCAAGTTTGATAATCCAATACAAAGTGTGAATATGAGTGAAGCTTTTTTTTTTTTGGACTCAAACCTGAGTGAAGCGTAACACATCACTAATAGGACGAGCACTCAAGAGCAACTAAAAGAAGGACCCACTTCAAGTATATCCCTTTTAAGACCACTGATGTCTGATCTTACCGGGATCAGAATAATTTTTTAGTGGTGTGTAACACTTAAGTTTCAGCGAGTGTGAATCAGAATATCTGACCCTCTTGTGAAGAGGGTATTTATAGTGCCCCCAACGCTAGACCAACATCTCTATTATGGGCTAGATTCTCCGACCTAAAATAGAAGATTGCCAGGATCCTACGTGGGTAGGGAAGACCAGCGAGTGATCCACGTACTACGTCAACTGCCCCGAGATCCTCGAGTGTTGGAAGACCGGCTCTTTTGGAGGGCAGTTGGCCACGTGTCCTTAGAGGGGTACATGGGAGAGAAGCTCCCCAACGGCTACGACTTTTTGGGCCACTTCTTTGTAGTAGTATTGAACTCAGCCCTGTCCGACGGGGGCCATCTATAGGCCCAGTCAATAAAAAGAACAAAGAAACCATATAACTTTTTCAAAAAAAATTTGTAGTGGCTTTATAAAAGAAAGGAAATGGGCACAGTAACAATCTATATTTCACAAGTATTCTAATTCCTCAAATGTTATCATGATAAATTATCTGAAAAGACATCTAAAGTATGTGACACATTTAAGGCAAAAGTTTCCCATGACAATGACGTTACATATTGACTTCCCACTCAAGTTAGGATACAATAGGCAGAAGAAAACAAATACATCATAGCCCTCACCCTCCAGAGCATAAGCAATAACTGTTATTGGGGGGGGGGGGGGGGGAATTTCTAATATGACCTAAAGGACCAATAGCTACAGCCCAACGAACACACTAATTCATCGAGTCACTCGTGAATCAGGTATGCTATTGTGTTCTAGTGCACATGTAATCTAAATCCAAGATACATTAGACGCATCCTTGCATTCCACACCTAAATATCAACAAATTTTTATAACAATCCTACTATATAAGAGTGAAGCACACAATTTCTAGGTACAATTTGAAATCTATTCATCTTACTCTCATACTGACTTGAGCGTTGAAGTGCTAATTTTGTAGATCATCCCCTCTCCCACTGCATAGGAAGTTCAAATCCACCATTCCAATCCATATCCTCTGATCACTGATCAATTCAGGTTCCTTTGCGGAATAATATTCGCTTGAGCGAAAGCATGAGAAAGAGAAAAAAGTTGAGTACAACACAAAAATTAAAAACAATTCTTTAAACTTGTCTGAATTAAAGTTGAGAATAAAAGTAACATTTGAGTTGGATATTTATGATTTTCATTGGTTGAATAGGAATGTTACTTTACTATAATTTTTCATTTTTCAAGCATGTTCCTTGAGGATAATAACAATTTAAATTTGGGGTCGTGATGACAAAAATCTGTCATATTAGAATTTTATAGCGTTTTTTAGAATCTTTGTAGTAGTATTTGGTATCTAATTGCATGATTTTTGAAGGTGAATTTATCAATAGTGGTGACATTGGATAAGGCTAATGTAAAAAGAAATAGAATAAGGGTAATAGATTTTTGTCCCTGTTATATAGGTCATTTTTTGTTTATCTTTTAATTTTTTTTTAAAACTAATATTGTCAAATGAAGATTCCGTCGTTTTAAATCTTGACAGGAAATGACACACTCAAAGTTTCAAAATTCTAAAAATGTTGATGTGTCTTTTTTATTTTTTAAAATTATTTTAAATGTTACTTTGGCATTTTATTTATTATTATAAGTTTAGAAAATTTTCTTATTTTAAATGCCACACCTCTTTTAAAAGAGAGAGAAGTTCTACCACTAAGTTAGACAATTTGTTTTGATTTATTTCTTACTCATATAAATGGTTTAGAATATTAGAGCTAATATGGACTGGAATCAAACCTGTAATATGTTGAATACGATCTCGTAACAACTTTTCATTTTTTGCATTTTCCTCTTGAATTCTAGCCCACAAAGCATCAGCATTAGACTTGATAGCTTTTTCACTACCATTGTTGTTTATTATTATTTTTTTTAATATTGGAGCTGATATGGTTTAGAATATTGAAGCTCAGTGGTTGCTGATATTGGAGCTCATAATACAACAATTGACTTGCTTCACTTTATTATTATTCTTGCCATTATACTTAAGTCTAATTTGGCAACATTAGTGAAGAAGAACATAAAATTGATGACATGGTCATTGAAGGAGTTGAAATAGATAAACCACAATCAAGTTTAGCTTACATACAATATAACATTGACCTTGAAGTAAATATCTATCATATGGACAAGTTTAGATGATATACAATATAACATTGAAGTGTGGATCTATTCCCATTGAAGTGTGGGCTCATGACCCCACTAACTTTTAAATCATCTACAACCAAGATATAATACTATATATATTATACATCGAAATTCTATTACATAAATAATTTATTTAAAAATGTTTCATATATTATGGGGTGGGGGCTCCGGCCATAGAGTTATAACAATTGTTATATCTATCAAACATGTAACAATGACCTTACCTTTAATATATACCTACTTAATCCATTATTCCAAAATTACCTTTAATATATACCTACTTAATCCATTATTCCAAAATTATTTTAAATGTTCAATTAAAGTTACCAACATGCACTGTCATAACAATCTAATGGAATCACATGTAATTTAAAATTTTGAAGAAAATTCAATTTAATCAAATTGACATATATGTTATAGTGATAGATATGCATGGAACATAAAAAAATTGTCAATTATTTATAAATATGAAAAATTAAAAATATTTTAAAATATAAATTTCTTTTAATTATTTTTAAATATGAAAATTTTAAAGAATAATTGTGATGTATATTTATATTTTAAAAAATAAATTATTATATTATTTAAGAGTTTAATTAAGATATTGTGAGAGTATAAAAAAGTTTTAAAAATTGTCATTCATTAAAAATATACCATCATGTCATGTCATATAAATAATTTAAAATTTTTAGTCTAATTTAATGGAATACATGATCGTCATTGGTTGACAGTATGAAATTAATTTAAATTGTCGATGCAACATTTTTTTTTATTATTTAAAACTACAAATATATATATATATATATATATATATATATATATATATATATATATATATATATATATATATATATATATATATATTGCCCCCACTGTTCAATATTTCTGGCTCCGTCCCTGACATATCTTGACAACAATTTAGATAATTGAAACTAAATGTTAGATGGTTTGGTTTGGACCGTGGGGGAGTAAGGAATTTTAGACAGTTTGGGCAAAAACTTTATACTATTTATTTTAATTTTCACACCTTATTTTTATTAATTTTGCCACTCGTTTTATCCAAAAATCGACTATTAAATTGGAGGAAGTACAAAAAAAATAAGAGTTAAGTCCGGACGCGTGTCGGGGCTCGCTGGGCCTAGAAACCGGGGGAGGGTTCAGAAATAATGTGATTAGATTGAAAAGAAATAAGAGTTCTAGGTGTCGTGTGAGTTTTAATTCTCTTTAAAATTCAACATTGCTTTTTTAATAAATGTGGTTAGTCTTCATATAGTTCATTAATATTACAACTTGTAAGCTTGGATATTAGGCTAGTGCTCAACGAGATGGACTTGAGGCACAAAGTACTTTTCAAAATTTTAATTTCAATTAAACTAATTTCTAAAAAAACATAATTAATTTAAAAAAAATAAAATATTTAATTCATTATGTAAAAAAACTAAATAATAAATTATCTTACTCATCATCGTCATGTCATTAAAATTAATTTTTATCCTAATCATCAGGAGACCAATGAAATTTCAATAAATATAAAGTTAAGGGGTCAAAAAGGCTGGATTTTAGAATAGGAGGACTAATAAGTATAAAAAAACCCTCAAAATAAAGGGATCAAATGCGCATTTAAACCAATTTTTAAATACAATTTAATGAATTGGAGTCTTATAATTATTAAGTTAAATTTGTGTTTAAAGCCTTGACGGATGTATGAATTAAATTTGAGTAGATTATTAACTAGGACTTTTCTTCTTCTTCTGTATCCCCTAGAGAGGGGTGATTTATGATTGATTTTGATTCAAAATCACCCCTCCAAATCGTTATTGTTTCTCTATTAGTTAAATAAGTGATTTTCACATATATTTAGTGGTTTTTTAGTGATTTCGTCATTTTAGTGTGTCTCTCTATTAGTTAAATAAGTGATTTTCACATATATTTAGTGGTTTTTTTTGTGATTTCGTCATTTTAGTTTGTCGTTGTTTGTTTTGATTTCCCGTCTTTGTGCGGTGTATTTTGTTTTTCTGTCTTTGTGCGCAGTGTTCATTTGTTTCAGGTTGAAAGATGAGTTTTGATCTAGTGCAGATCCTATCTATGACTTTGGTGCCATTAACGCTACATATCTGGAGACATGAATATTTCAGACATTTCAATATAGTCATAGTTATATTCGTAGGCATATGCAATTTGCCGTTTTATGCTATTAACATGGATGCTGTGAGTTTGTTTGCAGATTCATCCTTTTTGTTTTTGGCAATTCTTATTTTGTATTGCAACAATGTACTCGATTGGAATGAATGAATATTTTATTCAGTAAAAAAAAAAAAAACTATTGCAATGATCTAATTTAATTATTCAATCAATCATTACTTTAGAAATATTGGATCATTACGAAGTCACTTTAATACATTAGGGGTGTGTTTGTTTCAAGGTTGTAAAAAAGATTCCCAGGAATATGGCCATGGGAATGCAACATTCTCATGTTTGATTCAAGTTTAAAAAAATTATTCCAAGGCATTTTTTATTCCGAGGATTCTTATTTACACATCATTTTTTTATTTTTATTCCAAGGCTTAAAGGGTGGGAATATAATATTCCCATGGGAATAAGTTCAACCAACTTTAACTTCCCACTATCACTCACATTTATTATTATTTTTTATTTTTTAATATTTTTAAATTAAACAAATTTTATCATTATTCCTAGGAAACAAAATTCTTACCAAACACATAAGTTGGAATAATATTCCAAGGAATACTAATCCTGGAAATATCATTCTAAAGAATAATTTTTCTAACCTTGAAACATAAATTGGAATAATATTCCAAGGAATACTAATCCTGGAAATATCATTCTAAAGAATAATTTTTCTAACCTTGAAACAAACACACGCTAGGGAGTTATAATTAAAAGAGAGGGTTATGAGTAAAAAAAAAAAGTCATAACTAATTTGTTCATTCATAGTTGTACTAGAGAATCAATTTTAAATAATAGACACAATTACTAAATAGTAAAAATAAATTATTCAAAAAGTTCGGATCATTTTTAATGTATATCAAATTCAATCTATTTTATTCTTAATTATGCAAATCAAACTTCTTTCAATTTAACCAATCATTAGTGGTATAGTGGTGATTGACGCTAGATTTGATAGAGACTGGAACCACTTGATGTCAGAACTGACTCCTGAATCGGACTAAATCGGTGGTGATAAAAAAAAAAAAAAACTTCTCTCAATTTAACATCAAGTAGAATAGTATTGTTTAGTTAAAAATCTCAACTACAAACTCTTAATTTATTACTTGACGATAATTTCATATACTTGTAATAATAATAATAATAATAATAATAATAATAATAATAATAATAATAATAATAATAATAATAATAATAATAATAATAATAATAATAATAATAATAATAATAATAATAATAATAATAATAATAATAATAATAATAATAATAATAATAATAATAATAATAATAATAATAATAATAATAATAATAATAAGTCCAAACTTCTCCCACCATTAACACATTTCATTGATATTATATTAAATCAATTCTAGTTTCTATAATTATTTTTACAAATAGTTAATTTTATAATGACTCCATGTAAAAACTTTTTTTATTGTCTCTATTAGTCACCATTTCATTAGATATATTATATAAAATAAATTCTAATTCTTTTACCCTTTCTTTATATAAAAGTTTTCATAAGTTTTCTATGAATATAAGATTATATAATAGTATAAATATAGTTTTTGTCTCATTTTCTCTACCACCAACACAACATCCCACTAACATAATTAATTAATTTTTAAATAAAATAAATTATTTTTCTACTTCATTAGATTTTATATTAAATCATTTCTTTAATTTATCTTACCCTCTATCTCTAATAATAACAAGATAACGAATCTTAAAATTCAAATGTGTTATTTTTATTTCTTTGGGGAAAATATGCAAACTTTTATAATTTATATATATATATATATATATATATATATATATATATATATATATATATATATATATATATATATATATATATATATATATATATATATATATATATATATATATATATCATATTTATCTCTCTTAAAGGGACTATCAAAATTTATGCTTTAGAGACTAAAGACTTCTTTTTCATCTATACATGAAACTCTAGAAATTTAAATAAATATTATATAAAAATATTTTAAAGTAGTTGTGACAAAATTTAAGTCCTCTTATTTTTCTAAAGGAAATTTCAATTTTTCCTAAAAAAAAATTATTAATTTTTTTAAACTTTAAATCTTCTTATTTAAGATTGGTCATCTTTCCCTCATCTTAAAATGTTTTTATTAAAAAAATAAATTTTATACTTTTTTTAAAAAAAAAATTCATGACTCTTTTTTTAACTTTGAATCTTATTTAAGATTGGTCATATTTTTCTCATCTTAAAATTGTTTTATTAAAAAAAAAGAAGAGAATTTCGTACTTTTCTTAAAAAAATTGTTTTTGAATTTTAAATCTTCTTATTTAAGATTGGTCATATTTCCCTCATTTTCAAATATTTTTATTAAAAAAAAGAAAATTTCACGTTTGGTAATAAAAAAATATAAATTACAATATTTTATTTTACATTATAATATAATACAACTTTTATGTGACATTGAATTTTAAAAATAAAATATTAAATAATAGTAGAATAGATTTGAGAAAACATAATGCAATATCAATCTTTATTTATATAGGTTTTATTTTATTAAAATCTATTTTATATGATAATTATTAATTAAAAAATTATTTATAAAACTCTTTTCTTCTAGTCATTATTATTTTTAAAAGGCAAAAATAAATATAATTAAAATATCAATATTAACAATTAGCATATATTATACTAAAGATTATAAGGTTCTTGTAGATAAGACACTTTTTTTACCTTGTAGCTTATAATTTGTAGCTTATATGAAAATTTATATATGTTTGGTAACCATTTTTTTAACTCGGTTTTATAGTTTATTTTACTAATTTATTGTTTATTTTTCAAATACTATTTCAAATAGCGTTTTATCTTATACTTTTTTTTTTCCACTTTTATCCTTATTATTTTAACAAAAATCAACTTTTATCCTTTATAATTTATTTTAAATTAAAATAAAATAATCATGTATTAAATGTCTCTTATGTCATTTTACATTTATAACTTATTTGAACGGTTAATTTTACCAAACATTTTAATTAGCTTATCAGCTATCAGACATCAATCATCAATTATAAATTAAAAATTATTCGTCATTAATCATCAGTCACAAGTTATAAACTACTCCCTCCAATCACTATTATAAACAAAAAAAATCATAACCCTTGATCACTATTATAAACAAAAACCATTAAATTTTAGACTAATTAATATTTGTATTACTATTATATCTTTAATTTGATTCAAAAGCATTTAATGTTAATAGTTGATTCATATAATGTTAGGAGTATTAGCTAACTTATCAATAACTGCTAGTTATATCAAACAGACTATGTAATATATAATAATATTAATTTTATGTGGATTAATATATGTTTATATTAATATTTTTGTTAATATATAATTTTATTATTATTTTAAAATACAACAACCTTGTATATTTATTATTATATTAGCTAGAATTATTTTTTGAAATAATATATCATTATTTTAAAATTTGAATAGTATGATTAATACATATTTATTGAATAATTACAAAATAAAATATTTCATCTAAAAAATTATTTTCAACCAAATTTTATTAGTTTCAAAAAACAGCGAATTAAATATTTGTTTTTTAAAATATAACATGAACTAATTTTGGTGAAGATTATATAAATTATAAATAATGAGGCCTATAGAAATCAATCTAATCGATTAATTTTAATGAATAAAAATTTAATATTAATAAAAGATACTAGCACACTACCTATTATGTTCTTTCTCATTTGAAATACATTTCTTTCACCTTTTGGATTTTTGTTTCACTTAGCCACTCATTCTCCTTTACTCTGAACCTGTCACATGTCTTATTTTAAACACTTTTATAAATATTAATTTATTTATATTATTTTTATTTCAGATCTATATTTTTTTTCATTTCATTATTTTATCTTTTATATTTTTTTATACTTACTAATCTATTTTTGTTTTTCGAATATATTAATAATACTAATTAATGTAACATATGAAAAAGTAAAAAAAAAATGGATGAGTACAAACCAATATTTTATGTTTTATAATTATTATTTTTTATTTTTTAGATTTCTCAACCATGTAAATGAAGAAAATAAAACACAAAAAGAACTCGTGTAATTTCAAACTAATGAAATAATTAAGTTTAAAAAAAAAATCAAAATTTAAATATAGATAACTCTAACTCTTTTTTTTCTTTTTAAAGTTTGTTCTTGTTTTCACTATATTTGTAAAAGAAGACATATCTCCTTTTTATTTGTTTTAAAGATTATAGTATACAAGTAGACAAAATAATTGTATAGATTTTTTTAAATTATAAGTAAAATAATTTTTTTTAGACTTTTTATACATATTAAAAATCAGTTTTCATCTCACAAGTCACTTTTATACATATTAATTAATATTACTAAAAATATTAACTAATTTATTTTATTAAATGAAATAATATTTAATAGCAGCGCAATCAACTAATTTTTTATCTCACAAGTTACCATCAACAAAATATCTATTTTATTTTAATTAACACTTGATTTTATTTAAGAAATAAAATTCTTATATTTTTAAATGTCAATTATTTTTTCTATTTTACGGTTTTTTTATTTGTGTATGTTTATTTAATATTATTAAATTTATATTATCATTTTTAATTTTTAATTTATATATATATATATATATATATATATATATATATATATATATATATATATATATATATATATATATATATATATATATATATATATATATATATATATATATATATATATATATATATATATATATATATATATATATATATATATATATATATATATATAGGGAGCATATCAAGTGAGAGCATTTTTAAATGAGAGATGAGAGGAATAAATATCAACCTTTAGATTCATCAAGAGAGAGAATGTTAATACATTAATGTGACTATTAATTTCTCTCTCTTGATGAATCTAAAGGTTGATATTTATTCCTCTCATCCTCTCATTTAAAAATGCTCTCACTTGATATGCTCCCTATATATATATATATATATATATATATATATATATATATATATATATATTGACTTTATAACCTTTGAATACATGAAAGTTGCAATAAAAGGATGGAGTTTGTTTTATAGTAAAAATATCTATAAGGCAAACTTTTTGTGGGTTCACTCTCTTGTACTATAAATACAAGACAACAGTCTCCAACGTTAGTCTATAACCGCTCACTCACTCATTCTCGCCATTTCATTCCTGCCTGCAGATAAGACCAACCCTTTATTCTGCTTCTTCAGGTTCTCTCTCTCTCACACTGGTTTGTCACGCCCACTTTATCTTCATCTATATCTACGATCATGTTTTTGCTTGCTATGTTTCACGTGTCTTTGATTTGTTTTTTATTGCATTTGAGAGCTCTCATATTAGAGACGAAATAAGATAGCATGGTAGATAGAGAAAACATATAAATCAAAGTGTTGTTGGAGAATTGGAGTAAAATGAAAAGTGGAAAATTATAAGCCAATTCTGTAAATGTTTGGTTTCGTGGTAGTTTTAACAAAATCTCGTTTGATTCAAGGTTTTATAAAATGGTCTCTTTCGCTTTGCGGCCGCGTAAAGGCTTTTGTGATTTAGTCGGTACAGGTGTCGCAATAAGATCGTCGCAGTGTGAATTAACCAGAGTTTGTTCTTTGGTATAAAAACGGTGAATAACAGTATCATATCAACATCTGTCGATACCGTTTTGTTGCGACCGTTTTCACGATTGCAGACTGCTTTTTAAAACCCTGTTGAAGCCAAGATGATGTTTTGTTTCTGTGAATTTATGTAGCTGATTCTACTTAAGAGGGCCTATTTCTTATTTAATTATTATTTTTTAAATATGAGGTTCTTTTCACGACTTTTGCATCTCAATATGGTTTCATTGGTTGTCTTAAAAGATCTTTTGTCTTGTTCTACTTTTCTGAGATGGAGGAATCTTTCACAAATCCCTTGTGAATTTGTGTCAGGATAATCTTAGGTAGTTTTAAATATTTTTTTTTCTTGGAAAAACCATAATTGAGAATTGGAACCATTGAAAATGACTTGTTGATTTAAAGCTGTGACTGAGCTTCCTGGCAAGCTTACCTTGTTTCTGTTTTGTTGCTTGTAGAAAGTAATGTTTGTATTTGAAATTCATTTTTTGTCATAACATATTTTCAGATGTGTGTATATAAGTAACATGTGTTTTCACATTTTATATGATGCCAGTTGTTTGAAAATTTGATATTCAAAATTTGATTTTTTGTAGTTCTACTTCGAGATGGCGTCGGTGCATGCTAATGTGACATCAGTGGTTTGCAAGAACGGCAACCATGCTGCTCAATCGAAGTTCCTGAATTCTACATTCTTGCCTCGGTTCGACGTTGTTGGACGCTCTTCAAATGCCTGGAAGAAGGAACCAGTTCCATCTTCCATGGCTTTGGTGCCTAGAGCCACATTAACATTCGATCCTCCAGCTACTAACGCAGACAAAACCAAACAATCGAAGCATACGGTTGATCCTGCTTCTCCTGATTTTCTTCCGCTTCCTTCCTTTGAACAGTGCTTTCCTAAGAGCACAAAAGAATCCAGGTTTACTCTTCGATATCAGTTTACTTCGATTACAAATTGTTCACCTTTCCATGCTTTTTGTTAGAAAACTAGCTATGCGGCCGTTGTAATTAATATATCGTCATGTTTACAGGGAAGTTGTGCATGAAGAAACTGGTCATGTGCTCAAAGTTCCATTTCGACGAGTTCACTTGTCTGGTGATGAATCTCACTTTGATAACTATGATACCAGTGGTCCTCAAAATATAAGTCCAAGGATAGGTATGACAATCCAGTTTCCGGTTTCTATTTTGCCGTGGCTTTTTCTTTATTTCTCGAGTCTGTGGTACGTTTTTATAACTTGAAAAAAAACCCGAAGTGATGGAATTACATATAGTAATACAGTTTATGAATCTTAGTTTGGTATTTAATGTATACTAGCAAAGTATTTAGAAAATTGCATTAGTATAATGGGTTTCTTTTCATGGATTTGATTATTAGGACTACCAAAATTGCGCCAAGAATGGATTGACAGGAGAGAAAAAACAGCTCCTCCAAGGTTCACTCAGATGTACTATGCTAAGCAGGGAATCATTACCGAGGAGATGCTTTACTGTGCCACTCGTGAGAAGCTCGACCCGGAGTTTGTAAGGTCAGAAGTTGCTCGTGGACGGGCTATCATTCCTTCCAACAAGAAGCACTTGGAGTTAGAGCCTACGATAGTCGGCAGAAACTTTTTGGTGAAAGTGAATGCCAACATTGGAAATTCTGCAGTTATAAGCTCTATAGAAGAGGAAGTGTACAAGGTTCAGTGGGCTACCATGTGGGGAGCCGATACAGTCATGGATCTCTCAACCGGTCGCCATATCCATGAAACTCGAGAGTGGATCTTACGTAACTCTCCCGTACCAGTTGGGACTGTACCTATTTATCAAGCACTTGAGAAAGTTAACGGAATTGCCGAAGATCTTAGCTGGGAGGTGTTTAGGGAAACCTTGATTGAACAAGCTGAACAAGGTGTTGATTACTTCACCATCCACGCAGGAGTGCTTCTTAGGTACATTCCTTTAACTGCAAAGCGCATGACGGGAATAGTTTCCAGAGGAGGATCGATTCATGCAAAGTGGTGCTTAGCTTATCACAAAGAGAATTTCGCTTATGAGCACTGGGATGACATACTCGACATCTGCAATCAGTATGATGTGGCTTTGTCCATCGGTGATGGATTAAGACCCGGATCCATTTATGATGCAAACGACACAGCTCAATTTGCCGAGCTTTTGACACAAGGTGAACTCACTCGTAGAGCATGGGAAAAGGATGTACAGGTGATATATATGATCAAACTTTCTTCATAGCTTGGTATTGTTAGATTTTGTCGATATAACTAGGACATTCTAGAGACTATTCTTTTCGAGTTTTTTCAGTATTCTTCACTATTTGTTTACTTTGAGTTCTTTTACAGGTGATGAATGAAGGACCTGGACATGTTCCAATGCACAAGATTCCTGAAAACATGCAAAAACAACTAGAATGGTGTAATGAAGCACCTTTCTACACTCTCGGTCCTTTAACAACCGATATTGCCCCTGGTTACGACCACATCACCTCTGCTATTGGTGCTGCAAATATCGGTGCACTTGGTACGGCTCTTCTCTGTTACGTGACCCCAAAAGAACATCTCGGGTTGCCAAATCGCGATGACGTGAAGGCTGGAGTTATAGCTTACAAGATAGCTGCTCATGCTGCCGATTTAGCCAAACAACATCCACATGCTCAAGAATGGGACAATGCATTAAGCAAGGCGAGATTTGAGTTCCGATGGATGGACCAGTTTGCTTTGTCTTTGGATCCAATGACAGCCATGTCCTTTCACGATGAAACGCTGCCAGCAGATGGTGCGAAGGTGGCTCATTTCTGCTCGATGTGTGGCCCTAAATTCTGCTCTATGAAGATTACCGAGGATGTTAGAAAGTATGCTGAGAAACACGGATATGGGGATGTTGAGGAAGCTTTGAAGGAGGGCATGAATGCTATGAGTGCTGAATTTCTAGCTGCGAAGAAAACTATCAGTGGAGAACAACACGGTGAAGCTGGTGGAGAGATTTACTTGCCAGAATCTTACATAAGTTCTAAGGAAGGGTAAGGCTCAGTATATTGTATAGTTATTTCTTATAAGCTTTTAATTTTCACTCTATATAAAGATTATAATAAGAAAACTTATAATCGAAGTGTTTTTTTTTTTTTTTTGCAGGGCTATATAAATGGAGAAAATCATATGAGAGAACTTGGAGATAGCTACTACAAAACTTGGCTGAAAGGATAGTGAAGTCTTTTCATTTTCATGTTATAGAATAATAGTTTGTGAAAAACATTTAAGAACTTCATCTTTTCTTCTACTTCTGTTGTGTTATCCAATTCTCAGCAATAAAATGTTTGGTACTTTGTTTATCTTTTTCGGCTGTTATTAACACCCGAGATGCACCAGGGGTGCCTGTATCTGCATGAGCTCTAGCTATTAAGCTAGCACGCTAGCAGTGCAGGCTGAGATAGTCCCTTCGAACCTGATCAGGGTGAAGCCTGCGTAGGGAGCGTGCATTATTTTTTGTTTTTTGTTATATTTCTGCAGGAAATATGCGTTATATACTAGTCCCGGAGGCGGCTACAGCATGTTGTTCTTGCCAGTTATTTACAGTGGGAATGTAGCTGAACTGGAAGAACATACTACATGATCTATATTCTTAGTTTCCTTTTTGTTAATATATAGAATGAAAATCTCATAATAAATCATAAAGTATACTAATCCTCGTTAATCCTCGTCAGAGCCGGTCTCAAATTTTTAGAAACCCTGTGTAGATTAGTTGCAGTTTAACTATGGAAAAACAGATTGAGGCCCTAATTAAATGTGATTTAACTGTTACAATATTTTATGAGGCCCTATTTCTTCACGATTTTACTGTGATAGATTTTAGGTCCCGTACAGTAGCCAGCCTTAACCACCCTCAAAGACGCCCTGATCCTCGTATAGTCATGAACGATGAGTTTTTTTCACTGATAATCTGTCTTAGTGTAAGCATACACATCATCTTAATCCTGCATATCAAACAAAATATATCCTAATCCTGCATATTAAACAAAATATATTCAACGTTATCTTTTTGGTTAAAAGCCGAGAGTATTATTTCTTCATCGTTCGGTTAATCCAACAGTTGAGGTGTAGTTGGAGGGGCTGAGAGTCCTGCAGCTTTGTACCTCTGCAACCTTCCAGTTAAATCTGAGCTTTGCAGCTTATGAGAATATTTAGGCTTATGTAAGCCATTGTTTGCTTCCATCCCAATGGAGGGTGAGTAATTGGATTTATGAATCAATGGCATGTTGTTGGTTGGCGACATAGTCGTCTCAAGTTTTTGGAGGTCCATTGTTTAACCGTGAAAATTTTTGGACCATGTGCTGTAGTCCATCTGGTGTGCCCTAAAAAAAAGGGCCTAGGTTGGTGACTATGTTGCTCATGAGGGCTATAAACACATTAAAATTTTAGAGACTAGCTTTTTCCATCCTCCATAATTTTTAAAGACCTCATTTGTTTTTGGAAATGTATAGTTGATATATTTTGTCCAAAAGTACTTTCGGACGATACAAAATTCGAGTTTTTTTTTAATGTGCACATGATGTTGGGTTATGTAAAATTTCTCCCAATATTTACATTCTTATAGGTAGGTAGAAAACCAATTTTAACTATTTGGAATTAAAGTATAATTGTTGGAAAAAAATGTTATTTTCCTCATTAATTTTTTTTGAGAATTGAGAAGCTTATTTTAAATGTTCAATATCAGATGAATGGAGTATATCAGATGAATAAAGTAAACATGACAGTGTTCCCTACATAGTCAATTGACAGCAGAAATAGGAAATTAGAGAACAAGTTTCTCTGCTTGTTTTTGTTTCCTTTACACACATTACATATTCAACATTTCCCACCATCTTTAAACCACCTATTTGGCACTAGTCTTTGTACCTTCTGCACTAGTCTTCAAAACACATATTCATGACAAATAAAAACTCTCAAAGAAACAAGCTCACATACTTGTTATCTAATTGAGGGTCTAGTGGATCTCATATATAGTTTTTTTAGGGGTGATCAAAACCAAACCAACCCAATAGAAAACCGCAAATCAAACCAAATCGAAACCGCAAAAAACCGTATTTGGTTCGGATTAGTTTGGGTCATTTTTTACAAAACCGCATGGTTCGGTTCGGTTTGCGGTTTGTATTTTGTAAACCGAACCAAACCGAATCAAACCGCATTATGTTACAACCTAAATTTTAGGTAACTCACATCCAACCCAAACTTAAACTTATTATACATTAGCATCATACCACTCTTTATATATTCTTTCAATGCTCTAATGGTGGGCGACCCATGGTCCGATCGATAGGCTCTGATACCATATTAGAGTTTGACCTAACTCATCCTTACAAAACCGGTTGGTAAGGTGAAGAGTGTCCCTCTATGTATACTCTTTCGATGTTCTATCTCCAACCAATGTGGGACTTTAGGATCTTCCTAATAATGATTACTAACAATTTTCTCATCCTTACACATAATTTCAGTCCCGATCTTCTAAAATCTCTAATAACATTATCGCACCTTCTTTGCCACATATATCTTCCCTCTTCTTCTATAATCTCTACTCTCTTATATTCTTTCTTTTTCACCTTCTCATTTTTATGTAAATGTTCCGTATTTCAGTTTCGTTTTTATCGCATATCTTCTTCTCTAATCTATCAACACTTTTTTTTCTTTTTCACTTTCACTAATCTTTCGTCTCTTCTATTTGTTTGTTTTGTTATAATAATTTTTATATTGTTTTATGCTATTATTTTATGTTTAATATTCCACTTTTGTCTAATTTAATTTTTACATATTAAATAAAAAATTGTTGTCAAAATATGACGAGTTTTGTTGTTATTTGATAGTGTATGAATGTATAAATACAAAATTATGTTATCATTTATATATATATATGTATGGCTCAATAAAATATTTGTAAAAAACAGAACCGAACCAAACCGCATTAGTTTGGTTTGGTTCGGATTCTTTTTAAAAGTCAACCGTACCAAACCAAACCGCACTATTTTTTCTCTTGCAGTTCGGATGATTTTTTTCGTTAAAACCGCTCAAACCACACCGCGAACACCCCTAATTTTTTTCCTTAAAAACAGTTCTTACACAATTCTCAACCATGAAATATGTTTTCATCAAACGAATTGACAAATCACTTCTCGAAATTGTAAGCATTGTTTTAGGGACTTATTCGCGATAAATTTGTCCCGATGACTTAAACTTATCTCAATTTTCAAAAACAATGTAATCTATGTTTACAATTTTGAGTATAAAATCTGCCCAATAACTCATGTTTCATCGTATAGCAAAAGAATATTTATTAACCTTACTAACTAAATTAGAACCTTCTTCATTCCATATTTCCAACCATTCCAACAACTAGTGTTGGGTCTTACCTACTACAATTCCTTTCATCTTTTACCACATAGCATGACAACAAGATTCTCCAATGCTTTTACTTCTACTTTTGTATATAACACTATTACTATACAAAAAAGAAAAACACAATGAATGTCACAAACTATTTCTATGAGAAAACAAACATGTCATGGAGAAGGAACATTAGGAAGAGAGCAGCTAGAAACTTGCATGTAAAAGGCTGTATAGTAAGGATTCCTTGGATGTCTGAATTTTCCCCTATTGAGTTTCTGAAGGGTGTTGCTGAAAGAGTAACAAAAGCTATTTGTTTTTCATCTACGAGAAGATCTACGAATCGAGTTTTGGCTTCCATGGGAAGATCAAAGACCATAGGTGTCTCAGCTGATTATTTTAGGTCAGCTGCTGTTGAGGATTGCATTGAGTTCTTCCACATCCAATCCTCCTTTTCTAGATCAAATTCTTTAACGGTTGCGCCTCAAGAAGAGTTTACGCATTTTTCTGTAAGAAAGTTTGATTCGTAGAAACTGAACCATTCATGTGTGCTTGCTACAAATACAATATGTGATATATAGTGTGTTTTATCCTCTTGAATGTGATATCAGGTTTACTGAATAACAATGGTGTGACAGTGACACCAGAAGGTTATTGTGTTCAATGTGCAATATATGTGTGCTATGTAAGAGAGCCATACAAACATCATCTATGAATGATATCACCATTTTAGTCCTTGAAATTGTAAGTATCAGTCAATTTAGTCCATCAAATTTGTGAAATAGTAATTTAATTCTAATCTAGGCCAGCCATAAATTCTAAGCGGCAGGGCAGACCCTATTACGAATGCTCAATCCAGAGCTCCACTAAGTATGACGGATGATTAGGTGGAATTTTGTCACAAAGATGAGCACTTGATCCTAGTCGTCCAAGTATCGCTTACCCTTGAATCTGATTGGACAACTCCCTTCATCACATGCCGGTTTAGATGGAGGCGCTTTTAACTATCTATCATATATAAACCCTACCATACACGGTTTGCATATATATCTCAAACTCACTCTCAAACTACATATCTCTAACTTTACTAACTTATGAGTTGAAATGCTAGTCTTGTTGGTCCTCTCCGCTCCTCTGTGCTAGAAGCTCTCAGCCACCCCATTGGAAAAGCATGTTCTCTTAGCACCTCATTTTTCTCGTTCCACCACGGAACAAGTTACTTAAACAAACACATACTTATTCTATTTGAAGTATAAGATTTGAAACTCAACTATTGTATATTTACAAGTAATAAACAAGCAACCAAACCCTACATTACACACTGCTGCAAAGAATTCATAGTTTCATATCCTAAGCAAATTGAGTAAATCATCATCCCTTAATCATAAAGGATTCTTGACAAGTATCACATTTGAATGTTTTCAACCTGACAATTTTGCTAAAGAAGGTATCTTGAGTCCAATTAGTGCATGTTCGATTTCGCAAAGAGTTTGACAAAATCACAGCGCAATTTTGTTGAAGCTCCAAAAACTAGTTTTTTTTTTTATCAAAATTGCACTAGTCCACTATGATTCGGTCAAATTTACCGTAAATCCAAACATGTCTATTTGCTCAATGAAAATAAAATATGACACAAGATCAAGCATAATTAATTAATAACATAAAATATATATATTCATAAGATCAAGATGTAGAAAGCTAAGTTGAAAATACTTATACAACAACATTGCATACATTTGAAACATGTAAAAAAATTTGAAACAAATCAACTGTTTCAGTTCTTGGCAAACAAGCCTCCAAAGCCACCACCCTTTTTCTTTTGTGGCACAGCCACAGTGTTCTTGCGACCATTGCTAGTGGTTCCTCCACTCTTCTCCTCCACCTTCTTCAGAATAGGATCAGTCTCTAGCAACTGGTCTTCCTTCTGCATTCCTCCAAGAATCCAATCCAGAATACCTTTCTCTTCCTTGCTACTACTGCCTCCTGTTCCTTTTGCTGCAGTTGTTGCAAACAATCTAGTGGTTGATGGAGTGAATGACATGATTGTTGAAGCCATTTTGCAACCCTTTGAGATTTTGGAATGAACTGTGGAATCAGTGTTACTATGAAGAAAATAAGGTGTGGACAGAATTTGGAGAGTTTGATGATAATATTAATATATGTCTCTTGTGGCTAGATTTTGCAAGTGAATGTGAACCGTTGGATTGTATTGTGAATGGTGACATGGGAGTTTATAGCATGAGTCCTCCACAAGTGCATTATCTTGATTGTTTCTTATTTTTTTTGGTACCTATAATTTTTCATATTAGATGGAAAATGGAAAATTATGGCAAGTTGGAGGTTCATATCCTTAATTCATGAGGTTGTGAGTTTGACATGTGGCAAAAGTAAAACCAAGCGTTTTCCACACTCCCTTTTGGGTTTTTTTTGGCTCAAATGATTTATTGGATCATAAATAAAGGATTAAGGCCCAATTCATAAAAAAAGATGGGTTACTCTTGAGAATTTAACTTGCCACTCCAAAATTATATTCGCCCCCCACTAAAAGCTATGTTTTTACCATTATATCCTTATTTAAAGTCATTAATTTTCAAAAAATATATATTTCTACTGGAAATTTTAAAAAAATACATAATTTTTAAAAATTTCCGTGAGTTTTTACCGAAATTTATGGTATTTTTGCACAAAAAAACTGTGATACCATAAATTTGAAATTTTTGGTATACCGGAAACTTAAAATTAACTAAAATTTCTGGTATGATGTACCGGAAATTTCCTAATAATTGAAGTTTCCGGTATTTTTCGCAAAAAAAAAAAACTATGATACCATAAATTTGAGATTTCTGGTATGTACTGGAAATTTCAAATTAACTAAAATTTCCAGTATGATGTACCGGAAATTTCCTTATAACTGAAATTTCAAGTATTTTTTTCAAAAAAAAAAAACTACGATACCATAAATTTGAGGTTTCTAATATGTATTGGAAATTTCAAATTAACTAAAATTTCCGATATGATGTACCGGAAATTATTTTATAACTGAAAGTTTGTGAACATACAATCTTATGGATATGGAAGCTCATGGCAGCCATTGATGAATAATGAGAAAGCATAAGATGTATGAAGAAGAAGAAGAAGAAGAAGAGAAAAGTGCAAGTTCAGTTTTATTCATCTCAAAGAATAGTGAAGATTACAAGAGCTCTTATATAGCTTAGCTAGTCTAATGCAACTAACTGTACTAACTGAATAACAAACTAATAACTAACTAACTAACTCTGCATGGTTAGTTAGAATTAGTGTGCATGGACTCTTCTTCTATAACTGTCTCATTCACAGCCCCCCTCAAGCTGGAATGAATGTCGAAAATTCCAAGCTTGGAACAAAGATGATTGAATGGACCAGGATGGAGAGATTTAGTGAAGATGTCAGCCACTTGTTCTTGTGTCGTGACAGGCATCAAATGAATGGTTCCATCAAGAACGCGTTCACGTACAACGTGACAGTCGATTTCAATATGCTTCGTACGTTCATGGAACACAGGGTTCGCAGCAATGTGCATAGCGGATTTATTGTCACAGTAGAGTACAATAGGTGTAGTGGAGGATAAATGGAAATCACGAAGGAGCGAGTTCAGCCATATGCCTTCACATGTTGCATGTGCTAATGCCCGATATTCAGCCTCAGAAGAGGATCGAGAAATGACTGCCTGTTTCTTGCTCTTCCAGCTAATGAGAGAGTCACCAAGGAAGAAACAAATGCCGGAGGTGGAACGACGTGTGTCAGGACAAGCCCCCCAGTCTGAATCAGAAAAACCAGTTAACCGTAGGGTAGAGTTGGATCTGAACATAAGCCCTTGACCAGGATGGTTCTTGAGATACTTTAGGACATGAATAGCAGCGAGCATATGTTTGTCAGTGGGAGTAGCAAGAAATTGGGAAAGCTTGCTCACAGTATACGCGATTTCTGGACGTGTGTGTGTAAGATATAACAGTCGACCAATCAGCCTTCTATAGGTAGAAGGTTCAGAAATAGATTTGCCAAAAGATTGATGAAGTTGTAATTGAGGTTGCATGGGTGTGGCACAAGGCTTGGCACCAAGAAGACCAGCATCAGATATGAGATCAAGAGCATATTTTCTTTGGCAGATGAAGATGCCTTGCGAGCTACGAGCTACTTCGAATCCGAGAAAATATTTAAGTACTCCTAAATCCTTGATGCTAAATTTTGTATCAAGTAGGATTTTGGTGCGTGTGATTTCCTCAGGATCAGTCCCTCCAATGACTAAATCATCAACATAAACTAAAATCACAGTGAACCCTTGAAGAGATTGCTTGGTGAAGAGGGAATAGTCTGCCTTGGATTGTAAGTAACCAGAGTTGATGAGAGTTTCAGATAGCTTGGTATTCCATTGACGACTAGCTTGTTTCAAGCCGTAAAGAGAACGCTGTAGCTTGCAAACAAGGTCAGGTTGAGGTAGATTCAAACCTGGAGGAGCCTTCATATACACCTCTTCATGGAGATCCCCATGAAGAAAAGCTGTGTTGACATCAAGTTGGAATAATGGCCAGTGATTAACGGCAGCAATAGCTAAAAGAACTCGAATGGTTGTCATCTTCACTACTGGGCTAAAAGTATCTGTGTAATCAAGGCCTTCAGTTTGTGTAAAACCCTTAGCAACCAATCGAGCTTTGTACCGTTCAATGGTTCCATTGGCATGCAGTTTAACCTTGAACACCCATCTGCAACCGATGGCTCTTTTCTGAGGAGGCAGATGTACAAGATCCCAAGTCTTGGTTTTAATCAGAGCAGCTAACTCAGCCTGAATAGCCTTTTTCCAATTTGCATCACAAATAGCATTCTCATAGGTTTGAGGTTCATGGATAGAAGAGATGCTTAAAATGAAATGCTTATGCATGGGAGACAAAAATTCATAATTGATGGCATTAGAGAGAGGATACTTACAATTAGAGGAGGATGAGCTAGCTGAATTGAGAGGAGTGGATGTATCTGCTAATAGTGTGCAGTGATAGTCCTTAAGATAAGTGGGTGGTTGAACATGTCGTGATGATTTTCTAATGGGATTAGGATCAGGTTGGGATATAATGGTGTGTGCTGGTGAACTTTCAGTAGTGGAAATATCAAGGGAGGAAGGATTAGAACTAGTGAGTGTAGGAGGATCACCAATATCAGAATTGGACTGAGAAATTGGGGAAGGTACAGTCATGAACTGATTATCAAATAAGTCATCAAAGGAATTAGAATGAGGAGCAGAAGGAGAGTCATGAAGGGTGGTTTGATGTTTTGGTTTGTAGGGAAAGATAGTTTCAAAGAAACTGACATCTCGAGATAGGAACAATTCTTTGCAGTGGAGGTCAAACAAAAGATGACCTTTCACACCAGTTTTGTAACCTAGGTAAATACACTTCCTGGATCTGGAATCTAACTTCTTTCTATTGGCTTGGAGGGTAGAAGCAAAACATAATGAACCAAACACCTTAAGATGGGACATGTCAGGTAGAACATTATGCAAAATATGATAGGGTGACTTGTGGTCCAAGAAAGGTGTGGGCAATCTATTTATAATGTGGACAGAGTAACTAACTGCATGAGCCCAAAAGATATGTGGCAGGTGAGATTGAAACAGGAGAGCTCTAGCAGTGCCAAGGATATGTTGGTGTTTCCTCTCAACAATGCCATTTTGTTGAGGGGTTCCTACACAAGAAGTTTGATGGGTGATGCCACAATTTTGGTAAAATGAAGGAAGTTTAAACTCATGGCCATTGTCTGTTCTTATACATTTAATTTGACAATTGAATTGAGTTTTAACTAAAGCTACAAAGGACTGAACAAGATTAGCAGCCTCAGATTTTTGTTTCATCAGGAATAGCCATGTAAATCTGCTCTTGTCATCCACAACAGTGAGGAAATACCTAAAACCCATCATAGATGGAGTAGCCAATGGACCCCAAATATCCATATGAATGAGATCAAAAACAGAATTAGACACATGATTACTAAGAGAAAATGGTAGTCTTTTTTGTTTTGCATAGAAGCATACATCACAAGGTAAATCAGATTTGACACTTTTGATGAAAGGAAAAGTCTTATTTAGTTCAAGAAGTTTGGCATGTGAAGCATGCCCTAGTCTAAGATGCCATATGCTACAAGTAGATGAATCAATTTTTGGCTTGTTAACTAAGGAATTAACAGAATGGCTAGGTGGATCAGGTAAAAGTGACATGATAGGAGTCTTGAGCAAATACAATCCACCATGCAATTCAGCTGTGCCAATCATCCTCTTGGAAGATAGATCCTGTATGACACAAGCAACAATAGTGAACATGAGTTGACAGTTTAGACTTTGAGTTAATTTTGGAACTGAAATAAGATTGAAGGAGAATTCAGGCATATATAGAACATTAGTTAGGTAGAAGGAGTCATTGAACTTAACAGTTCCTGCAAGAGATGTAGAAACAAGGCTACCATTGGGAAGTTTAATAGTCATGGGTTTGATACGATTTAAACATTGAAAATATTTATGAGTGTAACATACATGATCTGTTGCACCCGTGTCAAGAATGAAAGTATCAGGATGGAATGAGGTGGGAAGAGTGCAGATAATACCTGAATTGGGAGTGTTATGAGAGGTGAGTTGGTTAATGCTATGAGATTGTATTTGTGATGCATCTTGGAGCAATGCTAACAGAGCTTTGTGCTGCTCAGGAGTAAAAGCCAAACCAGAAGATGCTTGAACATTTGTTTCAGAATCATCCCTGTGCTGAACTTCATGCTTGTCTTGTGAAGAAACATAATTGTTAACTGCACCAGCTGCACCATCAGTTTTCCAATTGGGAGGGTAACCGTGCTTTTTGAAACAAGTGTCAATGGTATGATTTGTCATACCACAGTGTGTGCAGACACGATTTCCTCTACCTCTACCACCAGCAGTCCTGCCACCTCTAACATTACCTCTTCCCCGAGTGTAATTGTTTCCTCTAGGCACAGAATCACGATTTGTATTGGGAGCAGTCAATAGTTTGGATTCATCAATAGGAATAGAAACTTGTCGTTCTTGCTGAACAAGTAAGGAATAAACTTTGCATATGCTTGGTAAAGGATCCATTAACATAATCTGGGATCTAATGGCAGCATATTGATCATTCAATCCTTTTAAAAAACGAATTACTTGATCACTGTCTCTATAGGCTCGAATCTTAACAAGAGCACAACAGGATGGATCACATTCACAGCTAGGGATGGGACGAAAATTGTCTAACTCTTGCCATAAAATTTTCAGTTTGGTGTAATAAGAAGATATAGAAGAATCACCTTGCTTAAGGGTGCAAATCTCTTCTTGCAAATCCGAGATACGAAAGACGTCACCTTGGTAAAAATGTTCCTTCAATTCATTCCACATGTCAGCTGCGTTATCCATCCATAGAATGCTTTGAGCTATCTCTTGTTCCACAGAATTCTTGATCCATGACATGATCATGGTGTTGCACCTATCCCAAGCAATGGAGTTGAAATCGAGGTCTGCAGGGCGAGGCAATACGCCATTGATGAAGTGCAGTTTATTCTTGGACCGGAGAGCCATCGTCATTGAACGGGACCAAGAGTGATAGTTACTGCTTGTGAGAAGAGGTGTAACAAGGATCAGTGCAGGATTTTCGTTTGGATGCATGAAGTAAGGGTTGAGAGTATCAGTTTGATACCCTTTCGGTTGGTTGTGAGGAGTGGATTCTCCATGAACGCTACCCTCGGTGTAATTCGACATGATGAACGAAAAGGATCAAGAACGAAAGAAAAGAATGAAGCAGAGAAAAGAAGGAGACGATGATGGAGATGAAGAAACTTGCGTTTAGAAAGCAGCGGAAGAAACGGATCACAGGCCTATGATACCATGTGAACATACAATCTTATGGATATGGAAGCTCATGGCAGCCATTGATGAATAATGAGAAAGCATAAGATGTATGAAGAAGAAGAAGAAGAAGAAGAGAAAAGTGCAAGTTCAGTTTTATTCATCTCAAAGAATAGTGAAGATTACAAGAGCTCTTATATAGCTTAGCTAGTCTAATGCAACTAACTGTACTAACTGAATAACAAACTAATAACTAACTAACTCTGCATGGTTAGTTAGAATTAGTGTGCATGGACTCTTCTTCTATAACTGTCTCATTCACAAAGTTTAAATTTTTTTTAAAATAAAAACTGAAATACCATAAATTTTAAAATTTTAAGTATGTATTGAAAATTTCAAATTTTTGATATACTAAATTTTTTTTGTATATCAACAATTTTCAAACCAGAGTAAAATTGAATTAGAAAAATATGATAGGTGCCAGGTAAAAAAAAAGGTATTGAAATTTCCTTTAGCCTCATAGTTTGATTCATCTAAGCAATGTTGCTTCCTCGTGTTGAGAAATAAATAATTTAGACATTTTTAGTCTCACAACTCCTTGTAATGTAGTCATTTGGTATATTTCTCTAGCCAATAATTTCATAGTTGCTTAATGTTGTGGACAAGTAGTTTTGGATGGCCTTGAAAGAAAATAAAGTAGTATTTGATGGTCTATTTAAAAAAATCTGTAGCTTTACGGGTGTAAACCCACTTCTGTGAAAGCATTGGGTGAACACTTTTTATCTCGGAATTCGGAGATATATTTTCGTACAATTTTTTAAGCAAAATAAAAGGTGTCTCACTTGCAACATTTTGTTGGTGTGATTTTATGTGCATCTCCGAACGCTAAGGACAGTCGTGACTTTTTACAAGGGTGGGGAGCACCCCTAAGGATGGAAAAAATAATCCCAAAAAAGAATCTTTTGGGTTTAACATTGTCTATTAGACGAATTTTATGTCTTGTCACTCTAAAGATTAGGGAATTGCTTATCCCAACCTAAGTGGTGGAAAATTATGCTATGAAAATTCGAAAAAATGCCCCCGTATATTTTGAAAATGTATTTTTGAACGCACCCTGAATCTCAATGAAACAAGTCCTAACTAAGTCTCAACCAATTTTTTTATTTAAAATTTAGTCCATAGATGCATCTTCGGACTCATGCTATCATTTTATTTCTAATTTACCAACCCATTGAAACATCCGAAAGTGCATTTTCGGAGTTGTGATGCGAAATTTAAAAATTTGCCACATTTGCATGTCAGTCAATTTCGGAGGTACATTTTTGGAACTATGAAACTTGATTTTCAATAAAACAGAACCCTGCATGCTCTACTTCATCATGATCAAACTTCCATTTTCTCACAAAACCCTTAAAAAAAATCCTTACATTCTTAATCAAGATTTGCACTCTAAAACTTCATTCTTTTGTTTCATCATATCAAAAGGAGTAAAAGAAGTTTGGTATTCAAGGAAAATATCATTTATTTCATTCCTCATTGCTCACTTTAATTTGGTTTTCTAGCTTAAAAATATATGTTGCGTCTAGAAATGCATTTCTGGATTCTATATGAATTCCTACGGAAGTACATTTCTAGAATTGTTCACTGTTCATTTCAATATGCTTTTGAATATTTTAAGTTATAAACATTATATATGATGCAACCTGATTTTTTTCCTCAAACCTATTATGTCTATGGATCCCAAACGTGTTGATGTGAATGAGGTAAACGTTTGCAACCAAATTACAAATGGACAAGAGTTTGATTTTTGTGATCATATGCTTCAATGAATTCACACTAAGGCATCCAAATTGGGTTTGATGTTCTAATTAGATTGTCCGATAGTGGTCCAGATAGAAGAGTTGTATTTGTAACAATGAGATGCGAAAGAAGTGGGAAGTACATAACTCCTCTCCGGAAATTCTTTTGAGATGACACTGGTTCGAGAAAATGTGATTGTCCCTTTAAGTTGTGTTTTTATCTTTTGGAAAATAACAAATGGAGATTTATTATGATTTTTGGTTTACATAATCATGACATGTGTGTCAAGTTAGGTCATCCCATTGCATGTTGTCTTATGCCGGAAGAGAAGGAAATCGTTTCGGACATGATGTTGAATATGGTGCAGCATAAAAACATACTAACAAATTTGAAACTAAAAAGACCCAGAAATATCTCAAATCTCAAGCAAGTATACATTATTTATGTCCTTAAAAACAAGGCATTAGGGGGGGGGGATAAATTGAAATGCAACAAATGTTGAAACTTCTAGATGATAACAATTATGTATCTATGTACCAACCGTGCAAGGATGGGGTAATCCTTCAAGATATATTTTTGACTCATCCTGATTTCATAAAGTTCTTCAACACATTTTCTAATGTACTCATAATTGATTAAATGTATAAGACCAATAAGTATAGGCTTCCACTATTAGAAATTATTAGTGTTACCTCTACTATGACGACTTATTCTATCAAGTTTGTATTTCTAGAGAGTGAAAAAGAGGAAAACCTTACCTGGGATTTAAAAGTGTGTTAGACAATGTTTAAGGAAAAAGAAGACACATTGAAAATCATTGTCACTAACCACGATGCCGAAAAGGTGTTTCCTACTTCATACACATTAATTTGTAGGTATCACATCACAAAGAATATGCAAATTCGAGTTAAACCTGCAATATGAACCAATCAAATTAAGGGAGAAGATAGAATAATTGTCTAAGCTTGCGTGATAGTGGAAAGAATAATGGATGCATGGAATGTTATAATAAATTCTTCTACGAAAGAGTTATATGCCGATGTTGTTATACATTTCAAGAAGGTATGTGAGAAATATTCAGATTTGTTGAAAAAGGTTGAAAGTACAATTCTTGACTAGTGAAAGAAAAGATTGTTTGTGCTTGGAAAGGTCAGGTTAGACAACTTGGAACCAGGGAACTGCTAACAATTGTAAGGCTACAATAAAAGACAAGGATCCCCCTGCGGACTGATCAGCCATTGGAGGACTTGGAAAAGTAGACTGTTGCATTAAATCTTCTAATCAGCGATTCTAATGCACCAAATTAATTACTCAAATTAATCATGAGGCAATTAAAAGATTAAGGACCATTACTAGCTAGAATTGAAAGGCAGCAGGGGTAAAAAGTAAATTACTTTATAATTCTCCATATTTTTGCATCTGCCACTTGCTACTTTAATACATGGAAATTCATGAGATCCCACAAAACTTCCAAATTTATAACTCCAAATCCATGAGATGCCACAAAAATATTTAGACAACCTGAATTTCACAGGAGAGAGAGAGAGGATTACACATCTATTGAAGGAGTCGCCGATAAATGATGAGTTTGGCAGGGGACTTACACTTGTATTTTTATCTTCTAACTTAGTTTCACAATGGATGTACTGCCTCCTTCTTCAGTAATGCCTCCTTCTTCTAAGCCTAGTTGGTATACACTTCACCCTCTACAAAAATATAACGGAAAAATAGACATAATTATCAAAACAAAGAAATAATAAAACGGGAGCAGTAGAATAAAAATACTACATGTGCTTTAATTCTAAACTAAATTAAAATTCAATTAAATTGCTTGTTCTTGATTCTATAATATATTATTTCAAATTAAACACAATTAAAACCAAAACTACATATAAATATAATATTACTTTCACGTAATTATTGAACTCTAAAATCCTAAATCAAATGTCAAATCTCTTTCTCACTTAAATCTGAATGAGGGAGAGATAAGATCGAATTAGAATGAGGGTTTGAGAAGAAGGCGTTTTAGGATTGAGGGAAACCATAAATATCTAATAAAGAATATATAAAGAAGGAGAAGCTAACCTTAACGAGAAAGACGATTGGAGAATAGAGGACAACTGTTATGAGCAATAAACAGCGATGAAAAACCAACGTCGGTGGGCTGGAAGTGCAGTGGGGGATGTGTCTCTTGTGAAGCATAGATAGGTCTAGAGCTTTAACGTGAATTGAAAACCCTTTGATGACTACTCTAATTCTTATTTATTACTATTAATTTCATATATAAATACATATAATCAGGCACCAATAATATTTAATAAATCAATTAAAATAACATCACAAAGATTAGAAAAGGGTGCGAAGTTTTATCTAATTAAGGGGGTTTTAAACCTCCCTTGAATAGTTTAAATTTTTCCCATTAAATAGGAAATGTCCCTTTTTATCCTAATTTGAAGGGTTTTTTAAAACCGCCTCGAAATAATTGCCACAATTTAGCGTGTTTTTTTGTAGTGTTTGATGATGATAAACACTTAAAGCTTTATGATCAATGTTCCATTAAGCAATGATTTCTCCCCCCTTGATCCATGCATCCACGTTATGAGAGTATTCAATGTTTTGCTGCATATTTTGTTAGAGAAAGCAATACTATAATAACATAACAACTTCTCCCCCTTTGTCATTAGCAAAAAGAATGGGAAAAGTTTTAAGATTGAAACATGAAGCATAATAACAGGTATAATGTAACACACAAAGCATAAAGTAACCATATTGTCATACCCCAAAATTTGCCCATCTCATTCTCCTATTCAAGCTCATACCAAACAATGGCTCAAGGATTTAGGGTTTTGATTTCTTTGAAGAAAATCAATGGATCAAAAGCTCCAAGGAATCTCATATGGTTTGTGATATTCCAAACTACTTCCATGACAAAATTCAGGTCTCAATTCAAAGAGTTGATCACTCAATTGCTCAAAAAGTCAACAGTCGACTGATTTGACCTAAGAGTCAACTGTGGTCAAAGTACAGTCAAAACTCCTGATTTTTTGTCAATATCCTTATTTTGGAGTATCATTCATAATTTAATCAAGAATTGATCATGGTTCATCAAGGAAAGATCAGAAATCAACAATTCCAAAAGTTTCTAAATTAGGGTTTTCATAGGAGAAAGTCAACTGAACTTTGACCAGCCATAACTCTCACATGGAACATCATAAATCTTCCATCCAAAGCTCATTTTGAATGAAATTGAATTCTCTACAATTTTGTCTCTCACATGCCTAGTCCAAAAATGCTTCATTTGAGAGATATGGACCAAATCATTATAGGTCCTTTTCAAAAGTCAACAAAAAGTCATCTTTTTCAAAAGAACACACAAGGAGCATGGAAAATTATTTTGACATGAGACCAAAAACACTGGTTAGAGGACTCTTCAAGGTTTCTAAAAAGTCCTAGAACTCTTCCATACCTTTAAAATTGAGGGAGATATGCCTTGTCAAAGTTGGATAATTTTAAGAAGAAATATGTGAAATAATATACTCCAAATGAATCTTTTTGCAAAGGGACCCAATGTTTCTTGGCCCAATCTTCATCTTTATGATATCCAAGGCCCCAAATTCATTTGCCACGATTTATTGATTAATATTTGATTTTTTTAATTCATGAAAAATACAATATAAATTATATAATTGAAAAAATACAAGAAAATTTGATTTGGTTTTGATTTTAATCAGAATCAATTATCAAAATGTGTCTTAATTAATATCAAATTCGTGCAAGAGCCAATTGGTTGGAAAATATTGGATTTGGAAACATATTTCAATCATATTTTCCAAAATTGCCAATCAAAGATTCAAATGGATTTTCTCCAAGATGAGTAACCCTAATTCATCCTCTATAAGTACACAAGCAACTCAGATCACAAGGGTTACAAAAATTCTGCACAAGAGGACCTGAACCCGAATTCAAGAATTCACCAAAAAACTCAAACTTCAAATTTGTGTTACAAGCCAATTCAAGGCATTTGATCAATCCAAACACGTTCCTGGACCGTCATTGAGTGATTTCCAATCGTTTTTGAACACTAGAGCATCAAAAACACTGCGCAAGGGCCTACGGTTTGTCCGATTTTAAACTCTTTCGATTACATCGTTTCACGCATCATACATGTTTTTGGATTGCATATTTATGTTTAGCATGATGTTTTATGTGATTCTGGTGGTTTAATTGCATTTGCGTGACCATATGAGCCATCCACCATTGCTAGGGTTTCCTGGTTCTGTTTAGGGCTTTATGATACAGGTGAAATTAGGGCTAATTAAGGCCATGGTCATCTTCGCAAGGTTTGGACGGTTCGTTTTACATACTCGCGAAAAATTTCTATGTTGGTTTGGGTCTATTCGCTATTTTGCAGGTGTGAAAGATCCATGTTTTTATAGCGCTCCTTGAAAAGAACGCTGTAAAAACCTAGTTGCATGATTTTGGTTGAAGAAGATGACCTCGTGTCATCTTACGATTGGCCGGTTTGAAACGTTTTTGGCGCACGCGTTCTCTTTCCACAGCTTTGGTTCCAGTGCATTAAGACGTACCATCTTCTCGTGTACCATCACCCACAAAGCCATCAGATCCTCACCAAAGCAGATCCAACGCGCCAGATCACGCAAGTGCATGATGGACCACACACGCCTACAGCACTGGATCAGAGCTAAGTTTTTTCCAAAAAATTTTCTTTTTAATTACATAAAACCTTTTTTTATTTATTTAAATATTATTTATATATATAAATTTTATATAAAAAAATTTTCTTTCTTTTTTTAAGAAAACTCTAAAAAAAATTTGTATCTTAAAATTTTTTATTTATTTTCGATCATCGATTATTCGATTTTATTTTAAATTGCTTTAAAATAGTTTAATTTGTCTAAATTGTTTTAATTAGCTAATTAATTTTGATTAATTGATTAAAAATAAATCTTGACATTTTAAAAAATCCAAATGTTATTTTGACCGATTTAATTAATTAGGTTAAAAACCAATAATTAATTAAATCTAATTTTTTATTTAATTTACGCCTGATTCAGGATTTGCGAGAATTAGCCATACACTAAAAATATTTTCTTTGTGCATTTCTTTTCAGGATCATTATCAGGCATCTTCCGACTACACGCCACGCCTATTACGAAGCTAAGTCCCGACTTTATTATTTGATTTAAATATTTGTTCGCCTTATAAAAATATTATTAGGGTTAACCTTGAAATTCAATGGACTCTTTTTGCACTCACTTCCTCTTCTGTCTGTCTTTGCCAATTTCTCAGGGTTAACCTCGAGGCTACCCCCGACTGCGAACCATATCAGATCAAAAGCTAAGTCCTATTCTATATTTTATTTTTAATTTGCTTTTGCCTTTTTTTTTTATCAAATTAGGGTTAGCTTTAACTGTGAATGAATTGATAACGCACTCACCCCTTTGTATTTGTTTTCTTTTTCCTAATTTTCAGGGTTGACCAACTGTCAAAGCGATCAGTCGGTAACCCTAAAACCTAACCTCATTTATTTTTCTGTTTTAATTATTATTTATGTCATACCTATTGCACTGCTGGTCCCCTGGTTTCTTTTTCCGCATTCCCATAATATTTTTGTAACTGCTTCCTGGTGTATTGTTTGGCCTTGAAGGCACTTAACCTGTCATTATATTATTGTGTGGTTAGTAACCTTAGGGAGTGGTAACCTTGAATTAAATTTAGAATAACTAATTATAAGATAATTTCTGAATTAATCACGTGATTGTTGCACCCATGTACCTTTTATGGTACCCTTCTTGTTGCTTGTTGCTTGTTGCCTGTTGCCTTGTGTTTTAATGCAGAATAGCCAAGTCCCTCGAATGCGAGGATACCTCAGCCATGTTGCCTCGATTCATTCAAAGGTCATAAGTCCCTAATGATGCTGCCTTCGATTCGCCAAAAATGACCCCGTCCCTCGAAGTTGCCTACGAAGTGCTGAGGTATCCTCTGGTTGCCTAATGAAGATGGCTATTCTGATCCTTCCCTTAGACTACCTGCCTCTCTATGGCATGGGATAGTCTTATGGCGAACGATAATTCGACGACCCTTCAACCTCCAAATCAAAGGACTTCCTTACCCTCCTATGGTATGGATAGCCCTGAAAGGCTAAAAGAACATTTTTCATCTAACCAGGTAATTTGCCCCTAATTGCTTTGCTCTGGTTTAAATTTCTTTTTCTACCCTTTTTTCTAAAAAACTTCAATAAGGCTACGCTCATTTACGAGCTAAAGTCCTTGTTTCTCTTCTTCTACATTTCTAAATTTTTGGTTTCAAAGAGAAAAGCAATTAAGGGCCCATGGAAAACCATGGATGCAAAGGGTGCCTTACACCTTCCCTTTGCATAAATTACCCCCCGAACTCAAAATTTCTTTTAAAGGTTTTTTTCTGTTCTTTTAGCCTTTCTTATGTTTGGATAAAATAAAAGTCGGTGGCGACTCTTGCTATCCGCACATTTTCGATAAAGTCAGTTCACAGTATTACACATATCATAATGATTAACCTCAACATAAAACTTGACGACATAACATAAAGTCTTACACAACCAAATAACAAAAACTACACGGAAATAACTTTGTCTTACAGAGCATAAGCATAAAATTAAACATAGCCAAAATATTGAAAGAAAGTTTAAACAAATGAGACATAAATATATTTATTCACTTTCTTCCATATCTTTATTTTCCTCATCCCCTTCATACTCTTCCTCTTTTTCATCCTCATTTTGATAAGGTTTTTTTGTTTGAGAAAGTTAAGATCATTACGGATGACACTATGTTCGAATGTGTTGCGCGCTTTTTGGTGCTACCACCCTTTTTGCGATACAGTAGAACTTTTAATTTATCCTAAACGAAGGATGGGTAAAACAATATAAATAAACCCTGGGTGTATATGTGTGGGGATATCACCTAGTAGAGATCTAAGGGCCCGTTAGGGAAGGTATTAGAACCCTAAGTATCCGTAGTACTCTACGCGAGCCCTTTACTGTTTATGTTTATGCTTTGGGTTGTTTGCTATTTGGTTACTGGGAAAGTTTCTCCTTTGTCATAGGAGAGAGAGAATTGAAAGAAAATAGGGAAACTGACTGTTTTTTGTTTTTTTGTTTGCTCGCAAAGATTCCTTGTGAATCTAACCGAGTTGAGTCGGCCTATGCTACACGGAAGAATTGGTAGGGAAATAGTAAGAGTAATTTGTGTAGAGATTGAGACTCTGTGAATCAAATGATCCAAAATCAGCATAATGAAATACATACATCATTTGGTGGCAGTATCACAGTGTTGGAACACATATTCAAAGACAACAATCTTTATTCTTAATTTTTATTCCACAATGTATTTATATGGTTAGACATGTTTTGTATGTAAATTTTGTCTTAATATTAATGATATCAAATATATACATTTTTAAATATTTCAATATATGGTTAAGTTTCCAAAAATATTTCTCCATCTTCCATTCTAAAACTGATTCTATTTCTGACTGTTTCAGAAAATTATTATGAGTTGGGTGGTTTTGGAAATGAATTTCCATATGATTAGGATATGATGATTCTGGAAATTCATTTCCGGAAATTTCCCTAGTACATGATATAACTTCTAAGGTCCATATTGCCCTAGAAGTTATATAATTATGAGTCTCTCATCTCATTTTTTTACAAAATTACATTACACTAGAATGAACATATTTTGCATGTTGCATATGTCTACTTCAACGACCCAGAGTCCTCAATTGCATTCAAGTTCACAGAGCACACCCCTCTTGTAGATTTGAAATTCATATTGCAGAATCTCCTACAATACTCATATAATTGGAAAATTATGAAGCTCGGGTACTGTTCACCCTCGATTGACAATGAAGGGAAGATTCAGTTCAACAACTTTGAGCTGAAGACGAATGCAAATTTAAGGGCTATGTGAAATACCTTTAACCGTTACGAAACAAAAAGTTCGGTCAAGCTGGATGTAACGATTGGGAGATCGATCGAAGATATTATAAAGATGTTGAAACATCCATCTTAATCACATCTAAGAAGTTGTTTCCCAAGGTCAAGATGTTTGATCGGGACCTTGCCCTAATAAATGTCATTAAAGTTATTTTCCCATCCTTAGTAAATTTCATATGTGCATTCCATGTGAGCAAGCAATCTACCAGTGACAACATGCCAACATCATTTACAAGTATGCTAACCTCCTCTAGCATGTGCACTGCTGAGAGTTTTGGGCAAAGTTTGGATTACCTTTCCCTCTAGGGATAGAGGGCTATTTATAAGTGTTATCATGGATCTCCTATCTTTTGGGCTAGGACGTGTTTTCCGGCCTAGAATATAGAGGCTCTTTGACTAGGTCTTGACTAGTTGTGCCCGGGATACTAGTTGTTGCCAAAGACGGGGTCCCAATGTGCTCGGTTAATCCCCAGACGTGTTCGAAATGTTCGGTGAACGTTGTACCCTCTGGGCTTTGGTGATTTGGGCCAATGCTTAGTGGGTCGGTCTATGCCAAGAGTGAATTGGGCCAATTGGGACATTTGGGCCAGTCAAGAACAAAAATATTTATACATCACCATGTCATAATTTGGAAAAAATGTGATCGACATTCCTTGACAACAAGGTAGGGTCGAAGGGCCCTCCAAAAAACCCCTCATCCGCAAAACCATCACGATCTTCACCTAGCCTGGTTAGACACCTTCGCATGTGCCTCTAACTCAAGATAATCAGTCACAGGAACATGTGCCTCCTTATCGTGATCTTTGGAGCGATCAACTCTACCTCGTCAAAGATGGAGAGTACATGATTCGCAAGAATCTTTGATTCCCTACAATGAGAACCAGTAGAAACCACTCTATCTTTTTTATTGGCCAAATTACAATCTTATCATCTCTGCCAGAGCTCTCTACAATATATCTAACAAATTTGCTGCTCATATGATTTTATCACATCTTCCTCGTTTTTTCACTTAAAAAAAACTAACCTATCGAGTTGTAAAAAAATCCGACTACACCCCTATAAAACTAAAGCATTTTTTAAAACATTCGTATCTGCTTATAAGTAAATCATTTTAATTTTACAAACTTATTTTATAATTAAAAAACTTAATTTAAATTGGATTAATTTTGGACTAACAATGTCTCAAACTCGTCATGTAACATTTGTTTCAAACAAACTAATTCACTTGCGAAATACTTAAAAGTTTTAAGAAAAAAAATAAAATAATAGGTTGGTGTGTAATCTAGAATATAAGAAAACTAATGGTTGTGGAAAAGTCAAAAATATTCTTATTTGATTTTTTGCCACCACATTAAAATTGTGGTTTTTTGGTCTTTGCACCATACAGTTATTAGTTTTATTATTAAAATAATACAACTCTTATATTTTACCAAACTTATCAAATCTCTCTCCATTCTCTATTTTTTTCTCTTTCATCATTTTCTCACTTCTTTCTTCCACAAAAAAAATTTATTATTGATATTTTTTTATATACGAAAAATGGTATTTATGATCGAAATATTTTTTGTCAAAAATGATATGTGGAAAAAAATTTATTCAAAAAGTTTTTTCAAAAAATTTATTATTGATCTAAATATTTTTATATACGAAAATTTAATATTGATTCAAAATAAAAATAATATTTGTATACGGAAAAAATTTATTATTTACGAGAAATGGTATTTATGACCCAAATATTTTTATTCAAAAATGATATACGGGAAAAAATCTACTATTGATCCAAATATTTTTGTAAATGATACCTAAACAAATATGAAGTTTGTATCAGGGAAAAAAATCTATTATTGATCTAAATATTTTTATATACGAAAAATGTTTTTATGATCCAAATATTTTTTATTCATAAATGGAATAGACAAAAAAATCTATTATTGATCTGAATATTTTTATATTCAAAAATTTGATATTGATCCAAATATTTTTGTAAATGACACCTAAATAAAAATAATATTTGTATATGAAAAAAATATATTATTTACGAAAAATGGTATTTATGATCCAAATATTTTTATTCCAAAATGGTATACGAGAAAAAAATCTATTATTGATCTAAATATTTTTATGTACCATAAATGATATTTATGATCAAATATTTTTGATCCAAAAATGGTATACGGGAAAAAAATCTATTATTGATCTAAATATTTTTTTATACAAAAATTTAATATTGATCCAAATATTTTTGTAAATGATACCTTAATAAAAATAATATTTGTATTATTATTTACGAAAAATGTTATTTATGATCCAAATATTTTTTATTCAAAAATGGTATACGGGAAAAAATCTACTATTGATGTAAATATTTTTATATACGAAATTTACTATTGATCCAAATATTTTTGTAAATGATACCTAAACAAAAATGAAGTCTGTATACGGAAAAAATCTATTATTGACCTAAATATTTTTGTATACGAGAAATGGTATTTATTATCAAATATTTTTGATCCAAAAATAGTATACGGGAAAAATATATTATTGATCTAAATATTTTAATATACAACAATTTAATAGTGATCCAAATATTTTTGTAAATGATACCTAAAAAAAATAATATTTGTATAAGGGAAAAAATCTATTATTTACGAAAAATAGTATTTATAACCTAAATATTTTTTATTAAAAATGGTTAACGGAAAAAAATTTATTATTGATCTAAATATTTTTATATACGAAATTTACTATTCATCCAAATTCTTTTGCAAATGATACCTAAACAAAAATGAAGTCTGTATACGGAAAAAAAAATCAGTTATTGCTCTAAATATTTTTATATTTAAGAAATGATATTTATGATTAAATATTTTTAATCCAAAAATGGTTTACGGGAAAAAATCTATTATTGATCTAAATATTTTTATATACAAAATAATCAATTATTTATCTATTTTTTTCTTTTTAATATTTTTATTACTAGTATTATTATTTATATATAGTAACGAGATCACACTAGTAGCTGTTCGCAAGTACGGATAAAACACCAATATCCTGTGAGGACGAGTAACTATATCAAAATTCGTGAGAACGCACGAGTAACACATAAGTACCGTGTAAACGCACGAGTAACCATATTAAAATCTGCGCGAACGCATTGATATAATATATAGAAAGTTAAAATATATATTATTGATGTAAAACAATTTTGGATTTCGTTCGCATGGGTAGCACACCAGTACCGTGTGAACGCACGAATAATCATATCAAAATTCGTGCGAACACACAGGTTTTTATATTTTTTTACAATTAAAAAAATAAAAATTAAACTTATGCCACTTGTACTACTGACTTTTTATTTTATTTTTTTATATTTTAAACCATAGTTTAAAATTTAATAAATACAACATTCAACTTAATTCTCTTAGATCATTCTCTTTTTTTTTTTTACTAATAAACAATTTTGGATATTTATTTATCTCATTTATTAAATTTTATAAATTTTTTTATTATTACAACTCTATCAACCCTAAAAAATATTTTTTTTCTATTTTTCACAATTTTTTTTTTTTTTACAAAATATGTGCTTAATAGATTTTTTTTATTAATAGTTGTTTTTTTAAAACTTATACAATTATCTTTCAGTCTATTTTTTTCTAATATATTTTGATATTTTCTTATTTTGTTTGAATTTTTATGAAAAATGGTGACCGTTATTTTGTACAAAGTATGTGTTTAAACGTTTTTTTTAACAATAATTGTTTTTAAAAACTTAAACAATTATTTCAATTCATTTTTTCTTTTTTCCAATAATATTTTGATTTTTTTTATTTGTTTAAATTCACATTGGTGATATATCAGCGGTCCACATCACTTGTATTAAGGTAAAAAAAAAGAAAAAGAGGATATATGAGATTTCCCTCACGTGTTTTTCTCGTCAGTTCTTTTTTTCATACTGTTCCAGCTTTCCACTCCATAGAGCTTATAATAAGCTAGTAAAGTCATTCAGTATTACTAATTTTTCTCACACGAAACACTGCAAATTGATTTCAAGTCATTTCCAAATTTTCGGAAAACTCATTTTCTCTTTTGGGTATACCATCTCCAACTACTCTTTTTCTTGCACTTTACTGTGCTTTGCAAGAATAAAAGTAAAACAAAAAGTTTACTAATTGGTCATCAAAGAGACTAAAGTAGTTAGGGCTATGTACTTGTTAAGACATACATACATTTGTTTTAAGGAAGATTAACTTTTAACCACTTATTATTTATATATTGATTTACTTTTATACTTCAAAACAGTAACACTTTTTATTTTAAAGTGCTGCCGTAACAAATTCAAATACTATCAAGATTTGTAAACAATGGTAAGCATTAACAATACTATTCTCCTTGAGATTAATTGTTATCTTGTAAAATATTTTATACAATCAGTGCATCACAATCATTAATAAATAATATTTTATATGATTAAAAAATCAAATGGTAGTAATTTAACGGTTATGATTCACTGACAACAAGTTAACGGTTATAATTCACAGATAGTGTTAAACTTTTTTTTACAATAGAATTCTTAAAATAAATAAATATTTTTTCCTAATTATTTTATTTGATAGAACAATGAGAAATATTTAGACTTGGACCTCCTTGAATAAATGATTTTTTTAAGTGCTTATAGCATACACTTTATCATATAATTATTATTTAAATGTTTAAGTTAATATATTTTCATGATAAAATTTAAAATAGTTAAAATATTTTGTTATGTAAGTTATTTTTAGAAGTTATTATGGAAGATTTATGAAAATAAATTTAAAATTATTTATAAACATGTTAGTCATTAATCTCGAGATGACCAATTTTTTTTGACATGCTCTAGTGGCTGGAGTTCACTCTTTAAAAATGAATAAGTGAAATGTCGCGGGTTCGAACCCATGTTGACTTAACAGAAGAGATGACCAATATAATTCACAAAGAAAGTGATGAGCTTAGATTTGGTGGAGAACTTTGACACACTACTACGGAAAAGCAATACCACAACGGTTGAAAAAGAGATACCACAACACCTGACCAACCGTTGTGAGGTAAGGGGTGATTGTATGTTTGGTGCTTTTCACCATGGTCTCGAGAACGTGATAATAAGGCAGGACACGCGCTACATATCACAACGGTTACGCTAACCAACGGTTGTGATATATACATTTAGGTAATCAGTTCGAAACCTATCTGCAATAATTTATTTGGAACATAAACAACAATTCATTACGGTTACAATAGATAATCGTTGTGGAAAGTACCTGTAGTTTATTATATAATATGTAGATTGCTTGTTTTTCCATACACCTCACTAAGAAAATATAATCATTCAAATTGATGAAGAAGTTTACAATTTGAAAATTAAACTATTATTGAAAATCAAATTAAACAAACCACTGTTTTTCCGAATTGCATGCGTCTCACCATTCATTTCCCGCTCTTTAACATATAGAATATGGTTCAATGGTCTAAGTCCTTTATGACATTAATTCCTTTTGTTCTAGATTAATTTGAATAACATCAATTTATTGGTCAAGTCTACCTCAACCTCATCATCGTCGCTTATCATCGTGATTGTTATGATGACTTATCATATAACAATCACGATGATAAGTGACGAAGATGAGGTAGACTTAGCCAATAATTAAATTTTATTCAAATTAAACTATAAGATAAGATGTCGATGTAATGAAGGAATCATGTCATTGAATCATATTCTAATGTTAAAGAGAGGGAAATGAATGATGAGACGCATGCAATTCGGAAAATATTGATTGATATAAGTTGGTTTTCAAATATAACTTAATTTTCAGATTATAAGTTTCTATGTCAATTTAAATGAACATATTTTTAGTGAAAGGTTAGTGAAACAAACAATCTACATAGCATATAATATACTCAACTTCATCTACTGTTAACCTGCAGAAAAATTTAAAGAACAAGACACTGCTAAGTCACAAAAAGCCTTTTTCTTGTGAGTTAGCAATGTTTTATTCTTGTTCTGAGAATATTTATCAACAACAACATATGACAACACAACAAATACATACAAAAAAATACATTTTAGCAACAAAACACTAACAACATACAACAACACAAGATATAATAAAATGTTTCAAGAACACACCTTTTATTGAAACTAATCGTGGAACTGAAACAAATTATGAAGTTCATCTAGCTTATGATGCTATGAAAAAGAAATACAAGGTGGATAAAGTTTCCACAATAGCTTCTTACTTCTTATATTTGTTTTCATAGCAACACAAACCATATGTACCATAGGCAAAGTATGTGCTTTGTTAAGGCGATGAAGACGAAGTTAAAAAAATGAGAACATTCACTAAATGAGAAAATGAAAACCCATTTTTAACAAGAAATGTAAACGAAATTGGAGCATAAGTTTAATGAACAAACCTCAAAGTAGCGATTGGTGAAAACGAATTTGAAGGTTGCAGTATGTGTGAAGAGTGACATGGATGTTAGGGTTATGTTTCGAGAGGGAAGAGTGAAATATGTTAGGGTTTTGTTTATAGAGAAACAAATGTTATGTACTAGGAGACAAACACTTTCGCTTATATATTAATAAAATATCACTTTTCATCACGGTTGACAAGAAGAAACTATGATGCAACGATTGGACTTTACACCACGGTTGAAAATAATAACCGTAACGATATACAAGGAGCTGAGATAATGAAGGAATTAGAATTTGAACCCTGTAACTTTTGGTACATTTTACTAAGGAGTTTAACAAAGTCCGTAGTGAAATACCTTTTAGTAAAATCCAAAACAAAACGCGCCCAAAAACATGTTTCTACCATGGGTAAAGAAATGTCGTTGTAATGTTGTTTGACGAAAGGTGTTTTTCGTAGTAGTAACATATTGTTTATATTTTGGTGCTCCGGACCGACCAAGTCATCTCGAGACATTCAAGTCACTGGCATTCAAAGGCGTGAGATATTTAGGGTCACAATTATAAGCAAAAATAACCAATTTCACATGGATTAAGAAAGTTAGTTTAGTGTAATTAATTTTCTTGATTTCATGTACAATCACAATAATATTTACTATATTGTTCTTAATTATATTTGATGAATCAACTACCGACATTAAATGATTTTGAATTAAATCAAAGATATAATACTCCCCCCGTCTCACAATAGGTGTCCTCTTTCCTATTTTTATTTGTCTCAAATTATTTGTCCATTTAGAATATCAATGTGATATTTATTATTTCTTTCCACTAACTTACCCTTATTTATTGTATTTTAATTCATTTAAGTACTCCACTACCTATTATTAATAAGGTTATTTTAGTAAATGAGATTCACTTTATCATTGAAATCAACATAATTAATCATTTTTTTAAAAAGTGTGAAAATCTCAAAGAGGACACCTATTGTGAGACGGAGGGAGTAGTCATACAATCATTAATTAGTTTAAATGTTAATGACTTTTGCTTATAATACAATAGTGACCAGAAGGTGTATTTAAATTTGGGGCCTTCGTTGGGCCTTCATAGTAGGGTTTTAGGTCTCTAGAACCTTCTCTACGAATACACTTATGGACAAATGCCTTTAAATCTATTTTTTCATTCATCTGAGGATCATCGGTGCTTCGTGGAGCATTTGGGTATTCCATTATTCAAGTTTCTCTCCTTGTTAAGTCTTTATAAAGTGGGTAACATCCTAAACCAATAGCCACCCAAACCAGGGTTGTCGTAGCCGGAGTATGATTTATAATTCAGATTGTCATCCTACGCGCACATCGGACTTCATGTTGTTAAATTTTCCACGAGAATTAACATTATTGTTTCAAAATTTGTTGGCCTTTTATATTCTTAGATCTTTTATTATTTGAGTGTGATGTGAATTTATTGGCTTTGTCGTCCTTCCCCCGTGTCACGTGAGGCTTAAGATTCATAAGATGATGGTCTATGAATAGTGTGTCAGAATTACTTCATGAGAACCGTAACTACCATTATGACTTCGATGATGTAATCCCTAGTGATGCGACCCTAGTTTACTAGTAGGTGCAGTCTTGAGGATCCTTTTAAATTTACCCTTAGGAACACTTTTCTTTCATCTTATGGTCTCATCTAAAGGATAAATAAGAGAAAATCATTTCTCTCATCCTTTTAACTTTACTCCTTCGTTCTTATTGTAACACCCTTCTAATTTCCCCGCATAAATTAAAAAGCAATCAGAGTTTAACATGAATAAAAGGGCGTCACAATTCATTTAAAATAAAATTCTACATTCATGGTCATTCTCTACTGAGAACAATATTTGATTGGAATAAAATTCATGTTTATCACAGCAGAAATTAAACAAACTTTGGATAATTCTTAAAATCACATAAAATACTATTCATAAGGTCACATGCCTTAGTTTCGAAAGAAATAATTATCCAAACAATCAAAATGAAATAATAGAGCATAAACAACTCTCAATCAAGCGTTCCCCAGTGTTACAAGTCTCAGAGCATGACACCGACACCTATTTATTAAAACTAAAGACATGACTTTACAAGCCATCCTCACCGATAGCTAAAGCCGCTACCTCAATCTGAAATCATCAAAGTAAGGGTGAGGCTACATTATAAATTAAATAGCATTATAAATCGTCAGATATAGAATTCATAAGAAATTATCCACCCTACTTAGCATATTCAGATTTATCAATTCATACCAATCACAATCATTGATCAACACACAATATTATAACATTGGAACACTTCCATTCATGTTATAATGATTCATACACCTAATGCAATGCAACTATATGCATGTGGTACCAATCATGGGTTTCACCCATCTCACCGATCCACCATCATCAAGGATACGGCTACTTCTCTCACTAATTCTACACAATGGGAATTAGCTACCACTGATCCATCTCCATCTGGATACAGTCAACATATGATTCAAACAAATGCATGCCTCATCTATCTCATGAAAATCACCAATTTAAATCATATGAACATCATCAACATAATTTAATTCACCACAAAGTTCAAACAACAATAGCACCTCTCACAATCGTGTACCAAGTACAACAAATCAACCCAACAACAACAAGGCATTTACATCATCATTCATCAAAACACAAGATAACAACATTTACCATGAATAACATCCATCTGCATCACCATTCATCAAAACACATGATAACCATATTTACCACGAACAACATCCATTTTCATAACAAGCAGAAGCAATCACATTATAACAACACACATCATCGCATATATTCAATTATGCAAACAACAAATCATTGCACCTCATCAATTATGCAATACAAGAATAAACCACATTTGGAGAAAACGATACTTTTTAAAATAAAATCAAGTTATTGTTGTTTTCTTTATTTCATATGGTAGAGTATTCAATTTAAGGAACAACGTCCAAAACGGCGTCTAAAACGGACTTACGGTTTGAAAGTTAGGAGCTTTTAAAGTTAAGTGAAATTTAAGAAAATCTGTGGAACCCGCTTCCTCCCCATCTAGGAACCGGTTCCTGCTGAACAAAATCACCTCGTTTCGGATTTTTATTATGGGAACCCGGTTCCTCCCATCTAGGAACCGATTCCTGACGCTGCTGTAACAGAAAACTCCAATTTTATGACTTTTCTTCATTCCTACTTCCACTATCAACATCAAATACGAGCCCACACATTATAGTGACCAATTTTCATCAGTTTTCATGAATCTAACACAACAACAATGCAATATGACTATCATCCATCAATTATAACAAACCAATTGCATCATATCCATCAAATTGGGCATGTCAGTGTCAGAATCTCATAAACCCTTACATCCTAAATAGAGGTTCAACTCTTAATCTATTCTACCATCATCAAAACTATAATATTATTTAATAAAGAATAGTCACCCCTTACCTTAATTCACGGTTGGATTCTATTTCTCTTCGCGTTTTCTCTACGCATTCCTCCATGTTCTTCGTGTCCTAGCTCTCTCCCTCTGCCTCTTCTCAAAACTTTGATCGTACATAATGATTCCCTCTTTCCTCTTTTCTCAGTTTACCCCTAGGACCCCTAATACGGTCTTCCCATATTTCCCTCACTTACTCTTCACAAATGACCACTCATACCCTTAATATCTCTAACACTGATATTATTTTATTTTACTAATTAAAATAATTCCACTTATTATTCTAATTATTCTAAAATACACCAAAATTCATCAATACACCTAAGCATCACGCAAATCACCACGACATCACATGAATCATCAAGACATCACATAAGTCATCATAATCTCAAACATCACAGATCATCACAAATCATAATAAGGACTCAACATATCATCACATCTTCAATACTTCACAATGACTCATAGATTCACGCTAAAATAATTAAATAAATAATTAGTCTAGAATTTGGGGTGTTACACTTATTATCCTTCATATGTGTTACCTCTCTTTAAGTGTTCTTCCCTATTTTAGAATACCTTCAAGTTTCTTTCGCCGATATTAATAGAGTCTTCTAAATGGCGTGACAGTATTTGGTCCTCCAAGAATCAATTAGAGTTTTCTTTTTCTTATTTTTCATTTTTTAAATTCTTCCAAATTTTCCTACAATCTGATCTTTCAAAAAATATCCTAAAACCTTTGGGCTTGGTGCATAGATATAATCGATGGGCGGCCATGATCCGATCGATATATTCTGATATAATGGCATCCCTTGCCTGATCATAGGTGGTCCACCAGATCTTAAACTAGATTTTGATATCATGTTAAGAAATGTTGTTAGGCCTAAATCATGCCTAGAAAACCGACTTGTAGGATGAGCGATGTCACTCTATATAAATTTTTTCAATGCTCTATCTCTTACCAATGTGAAGTTTGAGATTTACTCAATAATAATAATAATAATAATAATAATAATAATAATAATAATAATAATAATAATAATAATAATAATAATAATAATAATAATAATAATCACCTTTAGATTATCCGGGTAATGTTGCATGAGTATGTTTTACTAGGATCATGGGCGGAGATATAGCACGCGCCCCGGCTCAACCCTTCCTTTTATTGTATACTCCCCACACTAATACAATTTACATTTAATTTTACATTTTCTGCATTTCTAAAATAAAATAAGTTTGATGTTTTTTTATCTTATAATTTATTAAAAAAAAAAGGTGTTTTTTCCTCATAAATCATTATGGAGGAAGTATTGTTTTAGGAACAGATATAGTAATGTTAAAAATATTGGGTATCCACCAAATATTGATAGTAGTAGTAATAAGTGCATGCATGGATGTCTACTAATTTGTTTACACGTAACACTTCTATCAACCAAACAGTGACTTTGTAAAAAAACCAAAAAATTCCCAACAACCTTTCCTAAATCCCACCCCATCCCTACATATATAAACACCATCTCTCCTTAAACTTCAAACCAAACCAAAACTTGCTTAAAGTTCCCCAAACAACACACATTCACACAAACCCAACAACAATAATTTTAGTAACACATAAACACATTTCTATCATCAAAAAGAAGAAGAAGAAAATTAAACACACTTCATCATTATGATATCTTTTGTTAAGAACATGATGATGGAAATGGATACAAATACATTTCCATTGTTGTTCACTCTAACAGCAACACTCTTCGCATACTTGTTCTGGTTCCATTTACTAGCCCGAAACTTAACCGGTCCAAAAGTTTTCCCATTCTTCGGCAGCCTCCCGGTTCTCTTCCTAAACCGGAACCGGGTTCACGACTGGATCACCTCAAACCTAAACCAAACCGGCGGTTCATCCACTTATCAAACATGCATCCTCCCTTTCCCTTTCTTGGCAAGCAAACAAGGCTTCTACACAGTCACAAGCAACCCAAAAAACATCGAACACATCCTCCGAACCCGGTTCGATAACTACCCAAAAGGACCCACATGGCAAACCGCTTTCCACGATCTTTTAGGTCACGGAATCTTCAACAGCGACGGTGACACGTGGCTGGTTCAACGCAAAACCGCTGCACTCGAATTCACCACTCGAACCCTTCGCCAAGCCATGGCTCGTTGGGTGAACCGGACCATAAAAAACCGGTTATGGTGTATTTTAGACAAAGCCGCTAAAGAAAAAGTTAGTGTTGATTTACAAGACCTTCTTTTACGGTTAACTTTTGATAACATTTGTGGACTCACTTTCGGTAAAGATCCGGAAACTCTCTCACCGGATCTACCCGATAACCCGTTTTCTCTTTCATTTGATTATGCCACCGAAGCTACATTGCAAAGACTACTTTACCCCGGATTCTTTTGGAGGTTCCAGAAGCTTCTATGTATCGGAGCTGAGAGAAAACTGAATCAGAGTTTAAAAATCGTTGAAACGTACATGAACGACGCCGTTTCTGCTCGCGAGAAATCTCCCTCCGATGATCTTCTCTCACGGTTTCTGAAAAAACGCGACGGCAATGGAAAACCGTTTGACGCCGGGAAACTGAGACATATAGCGTTGAATTTTGTTCTCGCCGGGAGAGATACTTCGTCGGTTGCTTTGAGCTGGTTTTTCTGGCTTGTCATGAATCATCCCAGCGTGGAGGAGAGGATTGTCTCTGAGTTGACGGCGGTTTTGGCTGAAACTCGTGGTGGAGATTGTCGTAAATGGACGGATGAGGCGGTGGATTTTGAAGAAGCTGATAAGCTTGTTTATCTGAAAGCAGCGTTGGCTGAGACGCTGAGGCTGTATCCGTCGGTGCCGGAGGATTCTAAATATGCGGTGGAGGATGATGTATTGCCAGACGGAAGTGTGGTTCCGGCGGGTTCGACGGTGACGTATTCGATATATTCTGTAGGGAGGATGAAGAGTGTGTGGGGTGAAGATTGCATGGAGTTTAAACCGGAGAGGTGGTTATCGGTTCATGGAAACCGGTTCGAACCGCCGAAAGATGGGTATAAGTTTGTGGCTTTTAATGCTGGACCTAGGACTTGTTTGGGGAAGGATTTAGCTTACCTTCAGATGAAATCTGTTGCTGCTGCTGTGTTGATTCGTTACCGGCTTTTACCGGTTCCCGGTCATCGGGTTCAGCAGAAGATGTCTCTCACGCTTTTCATGAAGTATGGGTTACGTGTGTTCTTGTATCCACGTCAGCTTCAGAAACCCGAATCTGCTGTGTCTCGTTGATTCGGTTGTACGCTGTACAAAGGGCAATGTGGTCATTTAATTACTATACATATTTCATTTTATTTTGTGGTATTTAATTATGTTGTTATTGGGAATTGGGATAGTGTGTTTGTTTCTAGTTGGTTGATTTCAGTTGAGTCATGCGTTGGTCAAATTTGAGTTTACAGTTTGCTGAACTAAAGTGTCATTTGATTTTATATTTATTCCATACAAGGTCCAGTTCAGAGGGCTTTAAATATTCCTATTGTTCATCAATAATATTTATAATACATTAACTAAGACAAATATTTATAAAGTTACTCTCTTATATGTTTGGATTGACTTTAAATATTTTTATTTGAAAGTGACATAAACTTCCTAGTCTTTAAATATAAGATTTTTTAAGAGATTTTTTTACATAAGATTCTCTTTAAAATTTTATTTGAATTAATTATTTTTACATATAAAATTTATTTTACATTTTCCTATAATTAAAAATATTCAAAGAGTAATATTTTTTTTTAAAAGATAATTTTATAAAAACAATTTTATGATGAAAGCATTTAAATACATATAAATAGTTGTAGGAATATTGATAGAAATTTAAAGGGTTATGGTAATGTACAAATAATAAATACATGTGATGATGAATCACAAAATGTTCTTTCCGATGATGATTTCTCAAAGATTTTTTTTTTATGAAACTTATTCAACATTTTTATCGAATGATAGCTCTTTGGAAGATCGTATATCTATTAAGATTGTTCATTCAACAAATTCTAAAAATGTTGATCTTTTACTTTCATCTTTCAGTATTCCTTTTGATGAAGTCGATGATGATGAGGAGATGAAAATCTTTCTTTTTTTTTTAGCAACCGGATCAACTACTTGAGTTTTTTTAATGATTTTCTTCTTTTTAGATTCTTCCCGAATCTCAACAAAGGCACCATTATTTTTTGAATTGAGGGCTGAATCAGTTTTCTGATGTCAACTCTTAATTCTTATATAGTTGTTAGATACAAAATTTCTAACACAACCTCCAAAGATTTCAATGATTGAGTACCATCTATGAGGATGATTCTCATATTCATTTAGTACTCCAACTTCCTGAATTTGTTAATTCATTCTCTCTTCTCCGATTTTGGGAGAAATTGCATGGAACATCTCAAGAATGTTCTACACCTCCTTAGCAAAATCACAATTAAAAACATAAAAGCATTTTTTAGAACTTAAGGCATTTATCAAAACATGTTTGGCTTTAAAATAAATTTTTAGTTTTCTTTTATATTCTTTGGTCTAATGAAAATCAGGTTTGTTTACTACTTTATCTTCAAAGAAAAAAAAGTAGAAATAAATGGATCATTAATTATAAAATCCTCCATTTCAAAATCATTTGCTTTAATAAAAAATTCAAATCTCTATTTCCATGATTCAAACCATTCACCATCAAACGGTGGAGGTGTATTCATGGAAAGTATTTGGTTAAAAATAGAAGTGTTTGTAGTTTTCATACTACTTCCTAAGACAATTAGTCTTATAATATAAGTTAGGCTCTTATGCCACTTGTTAGATAAGTGACTCTAAACGTAAGAGGGGTGTGAATTGTGTTGCTTTAAAAAGCAATGTCCAATTAACAAATCTTTTGTAAAATCAATTGTTCAAAACAATTTTGAAAAGAGTAAGCAGCATAATAAATAAATAGTATAAATCATAGTAAACAACAGAATTGAACAAAACGCAAATAAGTAAACAACATAAATAAAGAGATATAAGTGAGAAAAATACTGCACTAGCAATTTATAGAGGTTCTGTCTAACCATTTGGCCTACGTTCTCTGCTCAAAAAATTTCTTCTTGATATCCACTTTATGTGTGACCTTTTCAAATGTTATGCCCACAAACCTTCTTACAATCAAACATGGAATTTTACCCTAACTATCCTCCAAACAAAACACGAGATCTTATGTCAGGATAATCTCAAACCATATGAGAGCTTTTATACCAAGTGCAACTCATAAATCAAACAGATATTTTAAAAGACAATCTCACAAATCAAATGAGAGCTTTTATACCAAGCGAAGCTCACAAACCAAACATAGATTTTAAGGGACAATCTCATAAACCATAAGAGAGTCTTTACTAGCTAAGCTCACAACTTAAACTGAGACTTATATCGAAGATATGCTACAAGATAAAAAATTCTTGCATAAATTACAATATTGCCCTTGCACTAGGATACACAACAAAAACCTCATAAATATATTTCATTCTTAAAGCACTAAGTCAATTATAGTGAAATGAGAGAAATGAGAAGAAAAGGAGTAGAAAGTGAAAAAGAGTGTTAAAACACTTTTTAAGTGAGGAGAGCCCTTGATGACTTAATTAGAAAGTGAATTAATTGTGTCGAAGTATTAAAAATAAGATATTGTCTCCACATAGACTTCTTAATTTAACAAGGTTGTTAGTGTGCTTTTAAATGTAAATACATGGGGTTTTCAAATTGTTTTTGAAAAAGTAAATTGCGCGAATAAAAATGATAGAAGATACGAGATTTAGAAAGTAATCAGGTTTCATTTTGAGTCCACTAATTATCACTATTGGTAACTGTGTCTATTTTCTTGAAGTGATTTTTAAGAATTACGATAAATTAACACTACCATTACACCCAATTCCTTGGAGTATTACTAGCTCTTCTTAACAACAATTCCCTAATTCCTTAGATAAATTCAAAGTAAAAACAGGCAAGAGCGCTTGTTAATTTCTTGTTCACAAACTTATAATTTCCAACCCCTAGTTAATTACTAATTTTGAACAATTATCTTTTTTCAAGTTCACAACGTTAGGGTCAGTAACCGCAATGGTCCTTGGTTCAATTCATATGGCCGTCAACACACAAAAAACATTACGATCAAGAATAACTGAATAAAAACTATAATATCAAATCAATAAAATTATACAATGCCAACTACATGATTCAAAAGATCAAACCGGCTTCGTCTAACAAAACCTAATAAGATTATATAAGCAATACATAGTTATATATATAAATACCATGATTTTAGATGAACAATACATGAGAATCAATGAAGAATAAGGTCTTTAATGGTTAAAAACTCCACTTCTCGATCTCCCATATTTCCTTGTCATCAAAATCCTTTTCAAATTTTGTAACCCTTCTCAAAGTGCCTTTCTTTTCCTTTTAAACAAGTCAAAATGCGTCAAATCAAAAACCCGTCGTGGCCACAATGTAAAGCATCGCGACTTGGATGAAAAGCATCGCGATCACGATTACTGCACGGGGAAATTTTTCTTATTTTGCTTCATTTTTCTTCCAAGTCTAATTTCTTTATTTTTCTTTCTCTTCTTCTCATTTCTTCTTCATTTTAACTGATATTTTGCTCGAAAATAACTCAATTACATTAAAATTGCTCGTAAAAATTCTGCAATGACAAAGTATCATCATTATTATATTTATAAGAGAGAAATCATGACTCAAAAGGAAAACTACACATGGGATTTTTAATGCTCATAATAGGTTATGCATATCACCTAACTAATTATGTGATCCATAAAAACGAAAAACCCTAATTTCCCAAGAGGAAACCTGTTAGCTCCATGATATTGGGGTTGGCGGAATTTTGTTAAATATGGTGCTTGAAAGATGTTAAGCAAGATGTCATCACATATTAATCTCTTGATACAAATGAGTATGAGCTTACAGGAAAAACCAGATATCCTGACTGATTTCATGATATTCTGAACTAGAAGATCAGCACAGGTTGTTTAGAATCTTGACATATCTGATTTATTTTTAAATTGATTTTGTGATATTTCCTTTGGATATATCTCAGTGATTTACGCAAGTCAAGAATATTTAATCTGGAAAAAAGGAATCAAATCTCCACCAGAATTAAAGCTTCTAAATTTATATGATTGAGACAATATTTGTTTTCAAGATTAAAAAAGATTTCTCTGCAGATTTGTTGCTACTCTCAGCTTGTGGATCAAGTAAAGTGTTTCTAAGCCCATGGACTACTGAAGACTATTTAAAGAGATCCCTAGACCTAATGTAACCAAGTCTTTCACAATTATAAAATTAGGGGAAGGTTAAAAAGCTTAGGTTTTGAAAGTCTCTTGTGTTTCAAGTCACCCACGTTTATTTTGATATTGTGTGGTAGACTGGATGTTGCTTGACTATTTTTCAAGTTGTGTGTTCTCACTCTTAAAAGCTTTTAAGCATTAAGTTGATTATTTTTTTTGGTTGAAGCTTTTAAGCAAGACTAAGTATTTTGTATTTGATGTATAATCTTCTAAATTGGGTTGTTCTTGATACAGTGACTGGGATTGAGGCTGTTAGATATCATTGAGGTGATCTAGGTTGTGAGATGGAGATTTCCCAGGTCTAGATGTCGGCTTCTAGGTAGAAGTTGCACTGGGTAGTGATTAGGCGGAAGTTGTAAACTAGGACTGTTTAGCTTTGAACTAATACTGTTGATAGTGGATTTCCTTCCTAGATTGGTATCCCTAAATTAGGTGTTATTGCACTGAACTGAGTTAAAATTTCTATGTGTTATATATCATTATTCAATTTTAATTAAGTATCAATTTCATTATGATGAATCTGGTATGTTTCTAGATGTCGTAACATCTGTCTTGACATCATGTGAGACAATTGTGTTAGCATGTGTTATGCATGTACCAGAAATTTCAATTGGCATCAGAGTCGGCACCCTGTGTGTTTATTGGGTGAGCTTTAGGGAGATATTTTTTGGTACCATTCGTCTTTTGGAAAGCTAGTGATAGCAATTTGGAAATCAATGGCCAGTAGAATTTTGAAGTTTGTTAGGTTGGAAGAATCTTGGTGATAAGAAGACAAAAGGGAAGGGTATGAAGAGGGTCTCTCTAACCTTGAAGTTTTTGTTCCATATCCTTTATCACTTGTATTCTGGCCAAAGATACTTGGGAATATCTCAATTCCACTCATAAAGGCACATTTAAGTATGTTTGGAAGAAAATAGTTCATATGTAAGGTTGATCAAGAAGAAGTACTCTGGTCTCTAATCAAAATTTTTGACATGAAAGTGACAAGTTTTTGAGGAAAAACAAGAGCATTATTTTTGTTTCAAACTCTGGAGGAACTTGTGTTCTGATCTATAGTGAAGATTTTCTCATAGCTATTACGTTCCTTGGAAAGAAATCCAACCAGTTCTTTTTTTTAGGAGAATGAACTGAATGTGTAATCAAATGTCCTAAACATCTGTTCTGACATCAATATATCTATAATTTCCAATGTGAAGCTGGAGCTGGAGGTAAAATCCAATTAATGTCAAAACATTCAATGAATTGAGTGTGAAGACCTTGGATTCTATATGGAGCATTATGCCATACCTGTAACACCCCATATTTTCCCTTATTTAGTTTAATTAGAATTTAAATTATTTATTGGAATTATTTGGCATTTTATTGGATTATTGAAGAATTATGGAAAATAAGAGAATTGGGTTAATGTCGTGTTTAGTAAAAAGGGGGTGCTAATTATGAGGCCTTTTACTAAAGTTATTTTATTTTTCATAAAATAAGGAAAAGAGGAGAATTCGAAATTAGAAGCAAAAGAGCAAAGAAAAGAAGATAAGAGAAGTACGTGAAAACGCGAAGAACAGAGAAAAAGGAAGAACCCATGAACTAAGCTAATGTAAGGGGGGACTCTTCCAATTATCATTTATTATTAGGTTGTAGATGATAGGATTGAATCTGTGTATTATTTGGTTCAATTGGAATGTATGTTAGTGTTGGGGTTTTGAAGTTAGGACTCAATTTCATAGGTTGTATGCAATTGAATGTTTGTGATTGATTGGTGATGTTAGGTAGACTTGCTGTATGATAATTTGGCATGAAATTTCTGAAATTAGCTCTGTAATTGTGTTATAATCAAACTGGTGCGAAATTGAAATGGTTGGAAGAACTGAACTGCTGTCAAAAAGAGAAGTTGCTACTGTAGAGGGGGTGTTATCGATTACGGTTACCGATTACACTGTAGGTTGTTTTCTGAAAAATTGTATTTTCGAGCTCGTAATCGGTTACGGTAACCGATTACAGCCTGTTTGGAAATAATAGCGAATAGGTTACGTCAAGCGTAACCGATTACGCTATTTCCCGTAACTGGTTACACTGGGAACTTTTGAAAAAAAATATAATTTTCATGGATGTAACCGGTTACGCCATTTTTGGTAACTGGTTACGCTGTAGCTTTTTGAAAAAATATTTTAATTTCTAAACTTCATAAATTTCTAACCGTTGATCTGTTTTTGGTGCCGTTTCGAGCATGATGAAGCTCATGAGATATTTTATGTGTTGGGATGATGTAACAGGCGGTGGCTCGATATTATTTAAAACTCTCAATTTATGACTTGGGTGAATTATGTATTGTTGGCATGTATAATTGAATGCGATAATGTATAATTATGATAATGTGGTGACTGTTGTGATTATTGTGTGTGATGAATGATTTGTTTTGAATGATGCTGAGACATGTACATACTTTGTTGGTGATGATAATGGTGAGTTATGATGAGATGATGTAGTTCATCGGATCAGTGATGTTGTAAGTATGTTATATGTGTGCATTCATTCATAAATCATTTTGGTGGCTGAATCCAGATGATGTGTCGGATCAGTGGAGGGCATAATTCCCATCGTGTGGAATTTGTGTCGGTAGGGTCGTATCTTGGTGATGTTTTGGATCGGTCGTATGGGTTAATCCCATGTTGGTATCACATGCATAGTGTCAGTATATTACATATGCATATTGTTATAACATGATTGGATGATTTCCAGTGTTATATTTTGGTGATATATCTGTTGTTGTTGATGATGAATACTTTTGAAAATCTGAATATATTACCATTGGGTGAATAATAAACTAATGATATGTTATTGTTTATGAGCTAATAACACTTGTTAATTGTGAATGAGACTCACCCTTACTGTTGATGTTTTTCATATTGAGGAGTAGCGACTCTTGTTTTGGTGAGGATAGCTTATAGGCTAGTCCATTAGTTCGCGTCCGTGTCATGTTCTGATTTGTAACACTGGGTAACGCTAGACTTAGAGTTTAATTATTACACTCTATTTGTTGGTTTTTTGGATTATGTTTTATTAGTTTATGCATCAGTGATGTTATGTTATTCCATTTTCGAAATAATTCTGCTGTGTTGAACACGAGTATTTGTTTTGGTGACGCGTTCCTATTAAGCATGACATATGACTATTGATTTTAATTTATCTTAATAATTATGGCACCCTTGTTTCATGTTTACTCTGAATATTATTATAGTTGTCGCGGGGTTTAGAAGGGTGTTACAATACCTATCTCAAAGAACAACTGTATGGCTTGGTTACTTCTTGGCCTAAATGAGGGATGTGTTCCTGATTTTATATCTACCAAGGATGTTACTGTTATGACTGGAAGATGGACTTCTAATAAGGATTTCTGATTTGAAGATTTCTGTCGGCGTACGTAAAGGAAGACAGATTGGTGTCGTAGAGAAAATGGAGTCTGGAACGGAAGGATCTCAACATAAGCAAGTCGCAACTCAAAAAAGGCAAGTCCGCTGAAGGAATCCTCGAGACCCACATGTCCCAGCACACCTTGAACACCATCGGTGGAGGGTTTGCGGGAGGAGGGGAGACTAACTCAACCCAGAAATGTTACGAACGTCTAGTGATGAACGTTTCCCAGGTCGACACCTCTGAGGCTGAGGTCGTTGCATCAACTGCAATAAGCTTATCAAAGAAGGATTCCAAAGGAGTACTAGCGCATGAAAACGATCCAATTGTCATCAAGGTTTACATCAATGACTAAAACGTCAAGAGAGTACTTATCGACCCCAGTAGCTCCGTCGATGTCCTGTATTGGGACGCTTTTAAGGGCATACCAAGCTCTGGGAGTTTGTTTAAGTCCCTAAAGATATTTCTTAAGCTTGAAAAAAAATTATTTGGATGGATAGAATCCTTAAATACAAGAGGTTGTTTGACATACACTTCTTTAGAAATCACACCATTCAAGAAGGCACTCTTGACATCATTTGATATAGAATAATATTATGATTAGTAGCATAGGAAAAGAGTAGTCTGATTGTCTCTAACCTTGCAGCAGGTGCAAAGGTTTCAGAGAAATTTATACCTTCTTATTGACTATAACTTTGAGCTACCAGTCTAACTTTATTTCTTACCACTTCTCCTTGTTCGTTGAGATTGTTTCTAAAATTTTGTTCCAATAATGTTCTTCTGATGAGGTTTGGGTACCAGATCCCAAACATCGTTATTCTGAAATTGGTTAAGCTCTTCTTGCATTTCCATAATCCATCCATCATCTGATAGTGCTTCATCAACATAAGTTGGTTTAATCATTGAGATAAGTCCTAGCATATAGTATTCTCCTTTAAGTGCAGACCTTGTCTTTCTAGTTTCCTTCAAATCCTACATTTCCTCCCTATTTCAGAATGAGGGTTTGGAACATATGTTTTTCTCCTGTTATATGTCGTGATCATACACTGTCCAGGTACTAGGATTGCTACTTTGCTCCTCCCTTTAAGCATATTTGCAGCAAAAATATTTTATTTAGGTATATATAATCTGACAGGTCCTTAGGGGTTAGTTATGAAAGGTCTTTTCTGAACTTGTACCTTAGCCTATGAGTAGTGAGGCTTGGAATAATTCAAGACTTTTGGTTTAGAAGATTTAGGTCTTGAAAACTTCTTAGCCTTTGATTCTGAACCCTTCAGTATCTTAGACTCTATAATCATGGGTTATGGTTTCTTAAGAACCTTAGACTTTCAGGTATATGGTTCTGATTTTTCTAAAACATCTAATTTCTTAATCTTTAGTTCTGACTAATTGAGGATCTTAACTTTGTCATCAACAAATACAAAGCAAGAAGAAAGTCCTTTTTGAGTAGGACTAGGGATTAAGCAGATTTTATCCAAATATCAGATTCTGAATCAATAGATTGTTTAGAGAACCCATGACACTCTCCCTTGCATCTAGTTATACCATAGATCATAGAAGCAATTTTAGTTATGTTAAAGCCAGAAACGTCAAACTCTTGAATATCCATGTCATACTCATTGAGAGGTTTGTCAGACATATCATTTAATAAAGCAATGTGATCTCTTTCCAGTTTGTTAATCTTCTTTTTGGAAGACTTTATATCAACTTTCAAAAGATCATAATCCCTTTTTAAATTTATCAATTGAGTGGATTTATCCTGATAATAAATCATAATAGCAAGAATGAAAGAAATTAAATCTAAGCGAGATAGTTTAGAAAGTACATAATTTTCTTCTTCAGATTCTAAGCTAGAGCCTAGGTCATATTTTGTATTTAAAGATGTTAAAGCCATCAGAGCCAGGCTTCTCCTCATCTTTGTCAGATTCTTCTTCTTTGTCAAGTTCATCCCATTTTTCCATGAGACTTTTCTTAATCTTGTTTATGAAGATGTTCTTTTGAAAGTTTCCTTTCTTTGGATGGTCCTTCTGCAGTCTAGACATTCGACAATAAAGTGACCAGGCTTCTTGCAGTTGAAGCATCCTTTCTGATCATCTCTGTTGATTCCGGAGCTTGTACCCCTGAAAACATTTCCTCTGCCATAGAACCATCTATTCTTCTTGTTGACCAGATATTGAAATCTCCTGAATAAAAATGCCATTTCTTCATCTTCTGACTCTTCATCAAAACCTTCTTCATGAGAAGCTTCTTCAGAATAATAGAGACTTTGACTTCTGCACAGGTTCATCTCCAATTAGCTCCATTTCATGACTCTGAAGATTTATAATCAAGCTTTCTAAATTTATGTTGTTTAAGTATCTAGCTTCTTGGATAGCAGTTACATTAGGTTTATACTTGGCAGGAAGACTCCTAAGAATCTTCTTGACATGATCAGCAATTGTATAACTTTTGTTAAACACTTGAATATCAGATACAAGAACTTGAAACCTTAAGAACATGTTTCAAATGTCTTCATCCTTCTTCATAAGAAGCCCACAAAGACTTAAAGATAGTTTTGGAAATAGATTTGTCTAGAATCTTGAGATACTCAGAGTGAGGTAGAACATCTATCAAGATTCCTCTAACTATATGATGCTTTATATATATTCCTGAGCAGGTGTGAGATTCTTTCTATAAGCCATCATACCTACTTTATCAACTATAAAATCAATTCCATCTTGAAGAATATCCAATAACTCATCATCAAGGCCTATGATGTGACTATACATTTTTATTTTCCTCCACTCAAACTCACTAGAATTTCCACTGAATGTTGGAGGTTTAGAAATAAGATTATTCTTCTCATTTGGACTAGCTTCAATATTGTTAATGACTTCAGGATCGGCCATGATATTTTTCTCTTAGGATATTTTTGTACCATGTTAAGTGTTGATACACAGATCGTGCTCTGATGCCAACTGAAGATGAGAAAAACACAAGAAGGGGGGTTGAATTGTGTTGACTTTTTCTTCTTTTTTCTCCTTAAGACACTACTACGAAAAAGGCATTTAACAACGGTTGTAAAAGATATATAATCAAGTAGATCCTAACATTTTTATGTAGAGTGTTTTTGTAAATGTGTTACTTACAATCACGATCCTGGGATCATTGTAGTATACTGGAAAGTGCACACGACATCACAATGGTTAGTTAACTCAACCGTTAAAATCACAAATTAATGCAAAACTCGGAGTTTTGGAGGAAGTGCAAAAAGCATGCTTCAGGAGGCCTGACAGGGGTGGCTGTGTAACCTGACACTGGCCGTGTCAGGAGGAAGGTTGGGATGAAGTTAAGAAAGATAGGAAGTCAGTGGTGTAGCCTGGGTGGCCGTGTCAACTGACATGAGCTGTGTTGCATATCCTGGGACTTGAAAAGAAAAATAAATAGACAGAGACCTAACTCGGGTGCCTGTGTTTCCTGACACGGACTGTGTTGGGTTGCGACGCTGATTTCAGTAATTTTCGGGTATTTTGCTTTGTAGTTGGCCTGCGAGGGTGTTTTTGGTATTTCCAACCGTCCAAAGTGAGTGTGTGTTATTTAAATGAGTTTTTAAGAAGAATTAGGGGACTTTTTGGGCCAGAGAAGAATACACAATAGAAGATTGAAGATAACAAGGCTTTGGGAAAGAAGGAGGTTTTCATGAACGGAAGCGATTGAAGATCAACTTTCATCTCAATTCTTGTAATGTCTCTATTTTATATTTTGTTTTCTTTAAACATCATGAGTAGCTAAAACCCCTAATGCTAAGGGGTGTCCTTGATTTAAACCTGTAATGACTCTGAGTTAGTATTTGCAATGACAACTGGTTTTTCAGTATTAATTTATTCCCTTGATGTTCTTAATGCATTTTCTTTCGCACAAATTGAAATTGTTATATGATTATCAATTAGGTTTGACAACCATTGATAATGCTTTCATAAGAATATTCTATAGTTAATATCACCTAGGAATAGGGATACCCTATAGTAACCGGACTATTCTTGAGAGTAAAATGCTTAATTTCATCCCTAATTTCTATGGATATAGGGACTAGGATTAAATGATTAAAGGTTTACTAGCTAAAGACTTGGGAGTGAATACGTTTAAGAACCGGTAATTGATTCTTTAAAATATGTTGTTGATGTAATAAGTCATAGTTGTTACATGAATGAGTCATACACCTTCCCTAGCATGTTATTCTTATCTATCAAAACCAAAATCTCATCCTTTACCTTTTTTGCATTTATTTTCATAAGTTTTCAAATCAAAACCAACATTTAGTTTTTGTTTAATCGAACGAGAGTTTGAACTCTATACTGATACGATGTCCTTGAGATCGACATTTGGGGAATGTCCCATTTACTACTATAGAGGCAAAATAGTACACTTGCTATTTTACCGAACAAGTTCCCGGCAATGGAACCAAGGATTTACTCTTTGCGTTTTCATTTTATGTTGCTGTTATGGTATGTGTAAAACCATACACAATGAGTTCTTCCCAAACTTTGACTGAATTTTTTTGTTTTTCATAAGAGTTTTTTATTTCAAAAGAGATCGGGAATAGTATATAAAGATTAAGGGATGATTGTTTAAGGTTAGGAAGTTCAGAATAATGTAACAAAGAGGGGTTTTTGTTTGAACACCCTAGGTTTCCTAAAAAGAGATACGAGTCTAACGTGTAAATTTATACCATAGTGCTTGTTTCCTGAGAAATACTCCTTGAGTAGTTTATCTTGTCAGTCTGGCATAATCTTGATTCACATGCATATATGAATGGTTGAGAAATAATTAATTTTGGCACAAAATGATGAAAAGGCAGTCGGCCCGCTACCCCTCACCCGGTTATTCACCCCAAATGAGGTTGATCCCTAAACGTCTTCCAAATAAGGATAATACATAAACTGAAAAAGTTTTGAAAATTTCATCGTTATCTGAAATTGCTACTTATTTGGTGCCTAAAAAGAGGCCTTGATTAGTCTCATGCATGTGATGATCATCATAAATTCTCATTGCCTTAATTTGATTGTCCGAATGAAAAGGGAGGAAAATCGAAAAAAGGCTTTAGTACAAAGCATAGTTAGAGAGGTATTCGAAAGGGGAGCACAGGTTTAAAATGTTCTCGTGGAAAATCTTTGCGTCATGTGAATTCTGAACGAACTGTCTCTTGATCAATGTGAATAGAAGTCTCACGTAGGAGTACCGTGATACTTTTCATTTCATGAGCTCTTATATTGGTTGCTTGAGGTCAAGCAACAATTTAAGTTTAGGGGAGTTTGATCTGTGGTTTTTACTCATTTATTCATCGTTGATTTTAGTTGTCTTTGATTTATATTGTTAAGAGTTTTATTGCATTCTTCTTCATTTTATGCATTGGTTGTGTGTTTTACTATTTTTATGCTCAAATAAATAAATCAGGACAAATCAGTGCAAATCTCGGAGTTTCATAGGAAGTGCAAAAAGCATGCTTCAGGAGGCCTTCCACGGGTTATCGTGTCACCGGACACAGGTCGTGTCTGGAGGATGGCTAGGATGAAGTTCAGAAAGAGTGGATATCAATAGTGCAACACAGGTGGCTGTGTCAGCTCACACGGGGCATGTTGCACGTCCTGGGACTTGAAAAGAAAAATAAATAGACAGAGACCCAACACGGGTGCCCGTGTTGGCTGGCACGTCCCGTGTTGGGTTACGACGCCGATTTCAGTCATTTTTGGGTATTAAGCTCTGTTGTTATCATGCGAGGGTGTTTTTGGTATTTCCAACCGACCTACGTGAATGTGTGATATTTAAATGAGTTTTGAAGAAGAATTAGGGGACTTTTTTGGGTCAAAAAAAGGATACACGATTGAAGATTGGAGAAAACAAGGGTTTGGGAGAGAATGAGGTTTTCATGAACGGAAGCGATTGAAGATCATTTTTCATCTTAATTCCTGTAATGTCTCTATTTTATATTTTGTTTCCTTTGAAAAACATGAGTAGCTAAACCCCCCAATGCCAGGGAATGTCCTTGATTTAAACCTGTAGTGACTCTGAGTTAGTATTTACAATGACATTGGTTTTTCAGTATTAAAATACTCTCTTGATGTTCTTAATGCTTTTTCTTTCGGACTAATTGAAATTGTTGTATGATTATAAACTAGGCTGGACCACCATTGATAATGCTTTCATGAGAATATATTATAGTAGATATCACCTAGGAATAAGGATACCCTATAGTAATCGGACTATTTTTTATAGTATAATGCTTAATTTCATCCCTAATTAATATGGACATAGGGACTAGAATTGAATGTTTAAAGGTTTACTCGCTAAGGACTTAGGAGTGAATACCCTTAAGAATTGGTAATTCATTTTTTAAATATGTTGTTGACTTAATAAGTCAGAGTTGTTACATGAATTAGTCATACACCTTCTCTAGCATGTTACTCTTATATGTCAAAACCAAAATCTCATCTTTTACCTTCTTTGCATTTATTTTCATAAGTTTGCGAATTAAAACCAACATTTTGTTTTTGTTTAGTCGAACGAGAATTGGAACTCTATACTGATATGCATTCTTTGAGATCGACATTTGGGGAATGTCTCCTTTATTACTACAGAGGCAAAATAGTACACTTTCTATTTTACCGATCAAGTTCCCTGCAATGGAACAAGGGATTTACTCTTTGCGTTTTTATTTTATGTTGCTGTTATGGTATGTGTAAAACCACACACATTGAGTTCTTCCCAAAATTTGACTAAAATTTTTTGTTTTTCATAAGTGTTTTTGATTTCAAAAGAGATTGGGAATAGTATATAGAGATGACGAGATGATTATTTGAAGGTAGGAAGTTCACAATATTGTAACAAAGAGGGGTTTTTGTTTGAACATCCTAGGTTTCCTAAAAAGAGATACGAGACTAACGTGTAGATTTGTACCATAATGCTTATTTCATGAGAAATACACCTTAAGTAGTTTATCTAGACAGTCTGGCATAATCTAGATTCACATGCATGTATGATTGGTTGAGAAATAAATAATTTTGGCATCAAATAATGAAAATGCGGTAAAAGGCAGCCGGCCCTCTACCCCTCACCTGTTTATTCAGTCCAAAGGAGGTTGATCCCCAAACGTCGTCCAAATAAGGACAATACATAAACTGAAAAGTTTTGAAACTTTCATCGTTCTGAAAAGCCTTGATTAGTCTCGTGAAATTGACAATCTTCATAAATTCGCATTGCCTTAATTTGATTTTCCGAATGAAAATGGAGGAAAATCGGAAAAAGACTTAAGTACAAAGCATAGTTAGAGAGATATACAAAAGGGGAGCTCAGGTTTAAAACGTTCTCGCGGAAACTCTTTGCGTCATGTGAATGTCGGACGAACTGTCTCTCGGTCAATGTGAACAGAAGTTTCACGTATGAGTATCGTGATACTTTGAATTTCATGAGCTCTTATATTGGTTGCTTAAGGTCAAGCAATGGTTTAAGTTTGGGGGAGTTAGATTAGTGGTTTTTACTCATTTATTTACCGTTGATTTTAATTGTCTTTGATTTATATTGTTAAGCGTTGTATTGCATTTTTCTTCATTTTATGTTGTAGTTGTGTGTTTTACTGTTTTTATGCTCAAATAAATAAATCAGGACAAGTCAGTACAAAAATAGGAGTTTCAGAGGAAGTGTAAAACGCATGCTTCAGGAGGCCTGACAAGGGTGGCCATGTCACTTAACACAAGCCGTGTCAGGAGGAAGGCTAGGACGAAGTTCAGAAAGATTGGAAGTCAGTGGTGCAACACGGGTGTCCATGTAAATTGACACGGGTTGTGTTGCCCGTCCTGGGACTTGAAAAGAAAAATAAATAGACAGAGACCCAACATGGGTTCCCGTGTTGCCTGACACGGCTCGTGTTGGGTTGTGATGCTGATTTCAATTATTTTTGGGTATTTCGCTCCGCAGCTGACCTACGAGGGTGTTTTTGGTATTTCCAACCACCCTAAGTGAATGTGTGCTATTTAAATGAGTTTTGAAGAAGAATTAGGGGACTCTTTTGGGCCAGAGAAGAATACACGATTGAAGATTGGAAAACACAAGGGTTTGGAAGAGAAGGAGGTTTTCATAACGGAAGCGATTAAAGATCAACTTTTATCTCAATTCTTGTAATGTCTCTATTTTTATCTTTTTTTCTTTGAATAGCTGATAACACGATTTTATATCGTATATTTAGCCTAAAATCCATAGATATTTATAGCATTTTCCGTTTATTATGTCAATTTATTATGATATTACGCGTGTATTTGCTTTGTTTCAGGTTTTACACTTCAATTACGACTATTTGCGAAAAGGAAAGAAAATCGAGCTTAAATGACCAATATTTATGCTTAAGAGACGAAAAGGGGTGCTGAAACGAAAGAGGGGTGCAATTAGGACCCAAAAGGCCCAAAAGAGCAATCCAGCCCACGAAGGAAGCAACCCAGGCCACACTAGTAAGCAGAGACGCACGTCTCTGCCACCTCAGCAAAGGGGAGACGCACGTCTCCACCTCCCTAAAGAATCTCCACTTGAGACGCACGTCTCAAGTCAGTCAAGGCCACTCCCTGAAGAATAGGAGACGCACGTCTCCAAGTCCCGGTCTGCAAAAAGTTCCGTTTTTCACGCAAAGCAACTGCAAAGCCTCACCTATAAATAGAGGCAGTCACTTCAGTCCAAAGTGTCCGATTTCCTGCCAACGAAGTGCTGCCGAAATTGTACCGCGTACTGCTTTTCCTTATTCTGCTTTCATTTAACCGTCTATTTTCTCACAACGATTTCTACACTGGAAATTGTTGTGAACTTTTCATAGATCTAGCCTTACGTTAGATTTATCGCTTTATTTTCCTTGTTTTTATTTTCTGCCATTTAAATTCCGAAGAACGATCCAGCCAACCTGTGGTGGAAGTTCGAGTACTTCAAGATTCAATTCAATCCAGATTTATTTTAATTCAGGTTTTTATTTACCGCCTTATTTATATTATTTATCTGCATGATATATTATATGCCATTTAATATGCTTATCATTATGAACCGAACCGATTTATGTATGTTTAATCGTATTAATATGTCTGGCTAAATTACTAAAGGTGTCGGTATGTAAAGTAAGTTAACCGTAGGGATCCGAAATAAATTGGCTTAAATTATGTTTTATTAATTATCACTTATTTTTGGTTCATATGTCTAGTTTAATTAGTAAGTCTTAAAACCAATAGAGCGAAAGTTTGAGGGATTAGGACGGTCAAAGGTTAAAATCAATAGAGCGAAAGTTTGAGATCTTTAACTGGATAGTAGACATAGGACATTAGTTTTAAGGATGGCGAAAGCGTATTAAAACTAATTGGAACTTATTTATTTTCAAAAATTGTTTTTACACTCGAGCGGGATGGCGAAAGCGTACGTTAGGGGTATTAGCTTGCTCCGAGTCAACAGAGCGAAAGTTTGAGATTAGGAGATTTAAATAGATAACAACCTCGTAAAATAGGCATTTTATTAATTACATTGTTTTCAAAAAGCTCTTCTAAAATCTAATGGGATGGCGAAAGCGTACATTAGGATTAGGATAGTAGTCTGAATCAACAGAGCGAAAGTTTGAGACGAGGATTTTTAATCAATCGGAATTAGTAAAGATTTTTAATTTAATCATGCAAAAGCCAATGAACCTTCGGATCACCTGTAGTTAAACGAAATACATACTGATACCTGTCTTTTATTATTATTCTTTATTTTCTCACAATCACTTTCCCTTAGGAACAATCGAAATTTTAGTACTCCTAGCTTTACATAGTAACCTTAGATAACGGTAGATCGATTCATAGTCCCTGTGGATTCGATATCTTTTAAAACTACACGACACGACTGTGCACTTGCAGTTATCAGATTTATAGACACGTAAAGTCGCGATCAAGTTTTTGGCGCCGTTGCCGGGGACTATTTAAGTCGATATCGTAACTCACTGTTACACCGTAGAGACTAGGAAAATTCTTCCCTTTCTTTTTGAACGATTGTATGCCAAATACTCGTTCACAAGGAGGAGACTTAATACAACGAATTAACGAGATCGAACGTTTCATTAACGTTAAACGTCGAGCTCGCAACCTTCCCGAAGTAGCAGAAATTCCGATTAATCAGGAATTGAATTTTACTGATCAAATCAATCAAATCACCCCGAAGTTAGAGATGGCTGCTATTCGTCCTCTTAGAGACTATGCCGCTCCTTCGCGCGCTGAACCGCATTCAAGTATCGCACCACCTGCGATTGAAGCGAACAATTTCGAACTGAAACCTTCACTGGTCCAAGCTGTTCAACAGAATCAATTCTCTGGAAGCCCTGTAGACGACCCCAATCTCCATTTATCCGTGTTCGTGCAATACGCCGACACTATCAAAGCCAACAACGTTAGTTCCGAAGCTATTCGATTACGCCTTTTCCCTTTCTCCTTGAGAGATAGAGCGAGAGCGTGGCTTCAATCCCTGCCTTCCAATTCCATAACTACGTGGGACGAATTGAAGAGAGTATTCTTAGCAAGATACTTTCCGCCTAGCAAAACTGCTATGCTTAGAGGTCAAATCAACGGATTTACCCAGAAAGATAACGAATCGCTTTTCGAAGCTTGGGAACGTTACAAGGACATGCTTAGAATATGCCCTCATCATGGACTCGAACCATGGCTGATCATCCATACCTTCTATGGTGGTCTCTTATATAACACTAAAATGACTATAGATGCCGCTGCTGGCGGAGCATTAATGGACAAACCCCATGATGAAGCATACAAACTCATAGAGAACATGGCACAAAACCATTACCAATGGGGAGGAGAACGCGCCGCTCTAGAGAAAGCCCAAACCAAAGGAGGAATGTACGAAATTAGTGGTATAGACCGCGTTAACGCTAAAGTAGACGCTTTAACTCAAAAGATCGAGAATTTGACCATCACTCCTTCAGCCACCGCTGCCGCTGTAGCACCTAACTGCGAGATTTGTGGATTGACTGGGCATGTAGTTGCTGAATGCCAACTCTTGACTGGAGTCCCATCTGATCAAGTAAATTACGCTCAAGGAAACCCTTATTCTAACACGTACAACCCTGGATGGAAAAACCACCCGAACTTTTCTTATAAGAACAACAATGCGTTGTACGCGCCTGGACAAGCACCTGCTGTACCACCTGGCTACCAAAAAGCGCCTGTAGCTGCTCAAAACACCCCTAGGAAGTCAAACCTAGAAATCATGATGGAGAACTTCATAGCTTCCCAACAACAAACCAATAAAGACTTCCTGAATCAAAACATCCACAATAGCGAGCAACTAAAACAACTATCGAACAAAGTAGATGCTTTAGCTACGCATAACAAAATGTTAGAAACTCAAATCTCACAAGTAGCTCAACAACAAGCACCTACTGCTGCCCCTACTGGCACGTTTCCTGCTCAACCACAACCCAATCCTAAAGGACATGCGAACGCGATAACACTACGAAGTGGAACTAATTACGATGGACCCATAGATCCTAGAACCCAAAACGTACCCATGTCACAACAAGAGCCAAAGGAAACCCAAAAGAAAACAACTGACGAACAAACTGCTAAGACTAAAGAGAACAATAACGAAGTGGAACCCGAAAAAGAGAAACCTTATGTTCCACCACCACCTTATAAGCCACCAATTCCTTACCCTCAAAGATTAGCCAAATCAAAAACCGAAGCGCAATTTAAAAGATTTGTAGAACTTTTGAAGCAATTAAACATAACCATACCGTTCACAGAAGCCATAACTGAGATGCCTTCGTACGCTAAGTTCTTAAAAGAAATCTTATCAAACAAAAAGAAACTCGAGGATAACGAAACTATAACGCTTACCGCTGAATGTAGTGCTATCATCCAAAACAACATGCCTCCAAAACTGAAAGACCCTGGTAGTTTCTCTATACCCTGCGTAATTGGAAAAACCATCATAGAGAAAGCCTTGTGCGATCTAGGAGCTAGTGTTAGTTTGATGCCTCTTTCGACCTGTAAGAAACTCAATCTAGGTGAGCTTAAAGCAACAAGAATGTCTCTTCAACTAGCAGACCGTTCAGTTAAATATCCTGTAGGAATGTTAGAGAATATCCCTGTTCGTGTAGGTCAATTCTACATCCCGACTGACTTCATCATTATGGATATCCAAGAAGATTCTAACATCCCGATCATTTTAGGAAGACCATTTTTAGCGACCGCTGGTGCAATTATAGATGTAAAGCGAGGAAAGCTTACTTTCGAAGTAGGAGAAGAGAAAATAGAATTTATCCTTTCCCAATTCCTAAAAGCACCTTCTATAATTGACACATGCTGTTCAGCTGACATAATCGACGAGTGTGTCAAGGAAATAAAATCCGAACCAAATAAGGAAACCGAAACCCTAAGAATTCCTATGCCGCCAATTTTTGAAGATGACAACTGGCGTGAGGAATATCAAGATAACCACCTGAGTGAATGCTTAGCTTTAACCCCTGATCCTATACCTGGACCAAAGAAACCTGCTATAGAGCTGAAGACACTTCCTACCGATCTTAGATACGAATTTCTAGACGAAGAACTAAACCGACCAGTTATAGTGAACGCCAACTTAGGACGAACCGAGACTGAAAAATTACTTAATGTCCTAAGAAAATACCCTACCGCTTTAGGATACAACATATCAGACCTGAAAGGTATAAGCCCTTCTCTGTGTATGCACCGCATTATGCTCGAAGACGATAGTAAAACCTCTAGGGAACATCAAAGGCGAATAAATCCTATTATGAGCGATGTGGTTAAAAAGGAAATCCAAAAACTGCTAGAAGCTGGAATAATATATCCTATATCCGATAGTAAATGGGTTAGCCCTGTTCACGTCGTACCAAAGAAAGGAGGAGTCACTGTAATCACTAATGCAAAAGGAGAATCTGTAGCACAACGTACCCAAACTGGATGGAGGATGTGCATTGACTATAGGAAGCTAAATAAAGCTACCCGAAAAGACCATTTCCCTTTACCTTTCATAGATCAAATGCTCGAACGCCTAGCTAAACACTCACATTTTTGTTATCTGGATGGATACTCCGGATTTTTCCAAATTCCTATCCACCCTGACGACCAAGAGAAGACCACATTCACCTGTCCGTATGGTACATTCGCTTATAGACGAATGCCTTTTGGACTCTGCAATGCACCCGCGACCTTCCAAAGATGCATGATGGCAATATTTGCCGACTTCCTAGATGGAATAATGGAGGTCTTTATGGACGACTTCTCTGTCTGTGGAGGAAGTTTTGAAACATGTTTAGAAAACCTTGAAATGGTGCTTAAACGATGCGTAAGCGTAAACCTAGTCCTTAATTGGGAAAAATGCCATTTCATGGTTCGACAAGAAATTGTACTTGGACACATCGTATCCGATAGAGGAATCGAAGTTGATAAAGCAAAAATCGAAATTATCGAAAACCTTCAACCTCCCAAAACCGTTAGAGAAATAAGAAGTTTTCTGGGACATGCTGGTTTTTACCGACGCTTCATTAAGGATTTCTCTAAAATAACCAAACCCTTAACTGAACTACTCATGAAAGACGCCGAATTTATTTTCACCGATAAATGCACTGAAGCATTTCAAACGCTTAAACAAGCATTGATCTCTGCGCCAATTATGCAACCTCCCGACTGGAATGAGCCTTTCGAAATAATGTGTGACGCAAGTGATTATGCTGTAGGAGCCGTTCTAGGACAAAGAAAGGATAAGAAACTACATGTCATATATTATGCGAGTATAACCCTAGACGAAGCTCAGATGAATTATGCCACGACAGAAAAAGAATTATTAGCTGTCGTATTCGCATTAGACAAATTCCGTTCTTACCTGGTAGGAGCCAAAATAATCATATACACTGACCACGCCGCCATTAGGTACCTCCTAACCAAAAAGGACGCTAAACCAAGACTCTTGAGATGGATCTTGTTACTGCAAGAATTCGACCTGGAAATTAAAGATAAGAAAGGCACTGAAAATGTCGTAGCAGATCACCTCTCTCGATTGGAAAATCTGAAACCCGAACAAGTACCAATTGACGATGATTTCCCTTATGAAAGACTCATCGCCCAATTAGAAGCAAATGAATTCGAACCATACCGTCCAAACTCTGAAACCGAGAAATTAGCTGAAATAGCTTTAGCCCGATCTGACGCACCTTGGTATGCAGATTTCGTAAATTACCTAGCTGCTGGTGTGCTTCCTCCTGATCTAAGCTACCAACAGAAGAAGAAATTCTTCCATGACCTAAAACATTACTATTGGGACGACCCACTCCTTTTCAAAAGAGGCCCCGATGGAATCTTTAGACGTTGTGTACCCGAGGAAGAGATAAGAAGCATAATAACACATTGTCATTCTGCACCGTGTGGAGGACACCATAGCACATCTAGAACCTGCGCCAAAATCCTTCAATCTGGACTTTTCTGGCCCAACCTGTGGAAAGACGTCCATTTTGCTATACTAAGCTGTGATAGATGCCAACGAACTGGAAACATTTCAAGACGCGATGAAATGCCTCAAAAAGGCATTCTAGAAGTAGAAATATTTGACGTCTGGGGAATAGACTTCATGGGACCGTTTCCGTCATCGTTTGGAAATCAATATATACTCGTAGCCGTCGATTACGTTTCAAAATGGATAGAAGCTATTGCTTCCCCTACGAACGATACACGAGTAGTTATTAAACTTTTCAAAAACGTCATTTTTCCTAGGTTCGGTGTGCCAAGATTGGTAATTAGCGATGGTGGTTCCCATTTCATTTCAAGAATACTTGAGAAACTCCTTCGAAAATATGGAGTAAATCATCGAATAGCCACACCATACCATCCACAAACAAGCGGTCAAGTAGAAGTATCTAACCGCGAAATAAAACAAATATTGGAGAAAACTGTTGCTATATCTAGGAAAGATTGGTCAACCAAGCTAAATGAAGCTTTATGGGCTTATAGAACAGCTTTAAAAACTCCAATAGGAACTACCCCATTCAAACTCGTTTATGGAAAATCATGCCACCTACCAGTAGAGTTAGAACATAAAGCCTATTGGGCCATTAAGAACTTAAACCTAAACTACACTGCCGCTGGTGAGAAACGACTTCTAGACATAAACGAATTAGAAGAACTTAGACAAGACGCTTACGAAAACGCCAAAATCTATAAAGAGCGAACGAAAAAATGGCACGACAAGCGTATATCTAGGAAAAATTTTAGCATAGGCGATAAAGTGCTCTTATTTAATTCTAGACTAAAATTATTTCCTGGTAAGTTACGATCTAGATGGTCTGGCCCTTTCGAAATAACTAACATATTTCCGAGTGGAGCGATAGAAATCAAAGGAGAAACCGTCAAACCTTTTGTCGTAAATGGGCAACGTCTTAAGTATTACCATCATCTCGAATACGATGAAAACATCGAAGTTTTTAAACTTGACGAACTGCCCGCTCTTTCGAAAAAATAGTTTTCTATTTTTAAAATCGTCGAGCTTACGACATTAAACAAAGCGCTTGGTGGGAGACAACCCACATTTATTTATTCTTTTTATTATTTTTTTATTTTAATTTTTATTTTATTCTATTTTATTTTTAAAATTTTAATTTTTAATTTCCATTTAACTATTCTATTTTTAATTATTCTAGATTTTAATTTTCTTACTATTTTTCATACATCTTATAATAACTATTATAATTATAGCCGCTTTCTTCATTCGAGAAAATACTTCCTTTTTATAATTATAATTATTATTATAACTTGTTTTATTTAATTTTATTTTATTTTTTTTTTTTAAAATGAACACTAGCCTAGTTCTAACTCAATCTTAATATTTTCAACTTCTAGGTTTTTCATTTAACTACTAACTACGATGCAAGGAGTTGATAATATGGAAGTTGTGTTCCGTGGTAGAGGACAAGAAGCAAGATTTAACAAGCTGGCTGAAAGACACATGGAATTGACTTGCTATCCTCACCAACCAACTATGGTGAAGCTTGGTATCGAAGAAAGCATCCTACACCTGCTTAACCAAATCGGTTGGACTGGTTCTCACTTGTTCCGCAAGTTTAGCACTTATCGGAAGCTCACTCTGGAATTCTTGAGCTCCCTGACCTATCTTCCAAACTGTGGACAAGGACTGAAAAAAGGAGTTATTCTCTTTAGACTCTTTGGTATGGAGTTTAATTTCTGCATCCGAGATTTTGCTGAAATGTTAGAACTACCTCATGGACCTGATGCATACGCCCAAGTAGCTGAAGAAAACCTTCCATACTGGGAGCTGGAAAAATTCTGGGGGAAAATCACTGGAAATGATAACCCTGAAGAGAATGAATTTCACTCTGAGAACATCCACAATCCTGCTTTCCGCTACTTTCACAAGATCCTTGCTCACTACATTTTTGGAAAGCCTGATAATGTCACTGAAGTGACTAGAGAAGAGTTGTTCATCATGTTTTGTACATCTCAGAATCGCCCGGTCAATGCCATCGCATTCATGCTAACAAACTTCGAGCGCATCACGCAAGACGAAGTTTCACCCATTAGGATTGGCGGATTTGTCACTATGATCGCTAATGCCATAGGAATGAGAGTGCCTTTGCTTAGATTGACACCTTTTGGTACCCATACCTCTATGGACATCAATTTCTGCTTTAATCGAGGTATCATCGGTAATCTTGGACCTGATCGTTTTGAATTGCTCATTGATAACAAAGTTTGGTATCAGTTCACCTTACCGAATCCTAGGACAAGTGTGCACAACCCTACCAACTGGCTTTACTATGGTCAGATTCCTGAGAGAGAGCCATCACCTGAAACCCCTCAAGCTTATGAACATTTTGATGAGGAAATGCCTGCATCTGAATCTGAACCTGAAACACCTCCTGGTTATTATGAACCTCTTCCTGTGGATGAACCCATTCCTGATTATGAACCTCTTCCTATTGATGAACCTGTATCTGAGTATGAACCTGAAACTCGTTCTGAAGATTCCGCTGAAGATCACACTGTTGATATGACTGATGTCGAGGTCGAGCAACAGCAACCCGCTACATCTACCGCATCGGTGAATCAAAGAATGCCTAATCTGAATACGCACGAGCAAGCCATCACTGCGCTACAACAAGATATACAACATGTGCGCAACGAGCTACACATTTTGCAAATGCATTTCTTCGATTTTATCGACACCGTAAATGCTCAGTTCGACGAAGTTTTCAAACACATTCAGTCTAATCAAAACAACAATAGACGTGGCTAGATGTGACCGTTTAGATTATTAGATTTTTATTTCTAGTTTTAGCAATTTCTATTTCTAGTTTAGATTTTCATTTTTCTGCACTTTTCCATTCTGCTATTGTTAACACTCAGTACTGGTTTAATTTTAAATGCAATATTTTATTCACTACTGCTGCTGTGTTATAATATTCTGCTGCTGTGTTATAATACACTGCTATTAACTGCTATATATATTTTCCTGGCTATCACTCTTTGCTGTTAATAGTATTAAAATAAGACATTGTTCTGAACTGATGGACACTTTTTGCTGTTAATGGTATCTGTCAGCACTGTCTGGTCACCTGCATGCGTGCCCACTTGCCTGCCACAGGAGACGCCCGTCTCCATCTGTGTGGGACCAGCAGATGCCATTCTTGGGACAGGAGACGCACGTCTCCATGCTCTGCCCCAGCAGACTGACTGCCTGAGACGCACGTCTCCCAAGGCTAGCAGTCTGCATTTGACCACGCAGACAATTTCCCTCTCCCTCTTGAATTTTGAATTTGAATTTCAAATTCACTCTTCTTCATTCTTCCCCTATTTATTCCATTTAATCCCCATAAACCTCATTCATCCTCCATCATTCACCTCTTAAACTCCATTCATTTCCCATTCTTCTATTCTATTCAAACTTCAAACACCACCATTAATCCATTTTAATTCTCCATTAACCACCCCATTTTCAAACCTCACTATAAAACCACACCACCACCACTCTTCTTCCTCACAACTATCACACCATTCTCTACTCTTCTACACTACATTTTTATTTTTTATTTCCATACTCACCATGCCTCCACGTTCATTAATCCGTAGTGAGCGTCCCGAGCGACCACCTCCCGACCTTTCAAACATTATCTTCCGAGATGATGCTCAACGAACAAAATATGTTGCTTTCTACGAACGTCCGGTTGTTCCCACAAAATTTGTGAACACCGAGTGTCTAGAAACTTTGGGTCTCATTGATGGTGTCACCCGTTTGCTCACTAAATCTAGCCTCCACCATCTCTGTACCGAACCCGTACCTACTTATGAGCCGCTCGTCTTAGAATTTTTGAGTTCCTTCAACTACGACACTCCCTCTACTCAACCATTCTCAACCGGTAGCATCCAATTCCGGATGTTCAACCGTGAATATGCTCTAGATCAAGATGTCGTAGCTTCATATTTGCATTTTAATCATGCTCCAATTGCTCACCGCTCAATCTTTCAAGAACTCAATGGTCGATCCTGGGAGGATCTCGCTTTTGAATTTTGGTTCCATCTCACTGGAGAAAATCCTACCGGTTGGAGAGCTCTTCATGCTTCTCACATTCAAAACCCCGTTATACGTTATTTTCAACGTGTCTTGGGGCATATTATTTTTGCAAGATCCAACAACCACAAGGTAAACCAAAATGAATTATTTTTCCTTTACTGTGCGCTTAACAATATCCGTTTCAATGCCGCACCGTTTATGTTCCAACACATCCAAGGTTTAGTTAACGCCCCCGCTACAAATCCATTCTTGCTTGGAGGCATTATTACTACCTTGGCCTGTGCTTTAGGTCTTGGTGACGAGCTCCTATCACTCTCTCATCTCATGAAGCCTGCTCAGTCACTCGATCTCACTTACTGCCGCGATTCCCACTTGGTTTCACCCCGCCATGATGGCCGATACACTTTGGTCGTCAACAAAGTTCCTATTCCTTATGTCATCCTTCCATGCCCTGAAAGAATCAACATCCGTTATGTTCAGCGTTGGAGGCTTATTGAAGACAATCCTCAAGATAACCAACCTGAACATCCTAATGAACCTATGGATGCAAATGAAGAAGAACTCAACCAAGGGCAAGCTGATGTCAACCAACCTCCTCCAAACAACCCTCCGCCTATCACTCTTGAAGCCATGTATGCTGCTATTCAACGCCAAGATCAACTCGTTCAAGCTATGCAGACAAACCAAACTGAAACAATTAGGCTCATCCGAGAGATGCAACAGGAGCACCGTGACTATGCTATTAGGAACGAAAGTCAATACGCTGAAATTGCCACATATTTGCATGATCTTGACATTCGTGTTAATGACTCTCCTGATAGACGTTGCCGTGTTCGTACAAGAGGCGCGAGCAGTTCTCGAAACCGCAACAATGAGGAGTAGTTCTTATGCACTGAGGACATTGCATCATCTAAGTCTGGGGGAGTCGTATTATTTCTATTTCCTATTTCCTTTAGTTTTATTTTTCCCTTCAGTTATTTCCCTTCCTTGTAATGTTTTTCTAATTCAATAAAGAATATTTATGGAATTTAAGTCTTATATGTATAATTCCGTAGTTATTTCAATTTCTTCCATTTTCTTGAGCCATAACAAAAATTTTGCTCCTAAACGTTAAACGCAAACCCCACACGTTCGAGAAATACGAAGCTACTCAATCACTCAACGCACCAAAACTGAATTAATCAATATCCTTATTGTCGCAACACTCTAAAACCCCCGAGTATACATAACCGATTTGAATACCCGTTATACCAAAACCATCGACTTTAAGTTTTGAAATAACCCTTAGTAGTTTATTCTAGCAGTCGGCACCGTCTTAGATACAAACTACGCAGAGAGTCGATGAATATAAGTGTATGATCCTCATAATAATTATGTGTTCAACTATAAGAAGAAATGTGCCTACTAAGTAAGGTGATCCTCACAAGATCATTTAACCTAACGGTCGCAAATCTCATATACAAAGAATTTAAAAACTCACTGTCGATTGGTTCAGAAGTCATCTGGTAATGAACTTGGTAGGAAGGACTATTGTCCGATTCCCCACAATCTACAAGTGAATGCTAAGGAGTATACCACATATTGTGCCAGAACTCCATGAGAAGGATCATAGTCACTAACCGACTACTCTGCTATGTGCGTGTCAAGATAATGGGCTTAATGTGATTGCGCGCGAATGAAAAGGGTGAAACATGATGACAAGTCAAATAGGTCGAGCTATAATGGCATGATTCGGATTGGTATGCATACTGGGAGTTGTTTAGTGTTGTTACTATAGGTTTATTGCTAAGATTCGTTACTTCCGAATAAGAACACTATGTAGCTAAGTATGACTGAACGACGTGGTGGAAGTGTGTTTCATTTATCTTTATCTTCTTATTTTGCTTGAGGACAAGCAAAGGTTCAAGTCTGGGGGAATTTGATAACACGATTTTATATCGTATATTTAGCCTAAAATCCATAGATATTTATAGCATTTTCCGTTTATTATGTCAATTTATTATGATATTACGCGTGTATTTGCTTTGTTTCAGGTTTTACACTTCAATTACGACTATTTGCGAAAAGGAAAGAAAATCGAGCTTAAATGACCAATATTTATGCTTAAGAGACGAAAAGGGGTGCTGAAACGAAAGAGGGGTGCAATTAGGACCCAAAAGGCCCAAAAGAGCAATCCAGCCCACGAAGGAAGCAACCCAGGCCACACTAGTAAGCAGAGACGCACGTCTCTGCCACCTCAGCAAAGGGGAGACGCACGTCTCCACCTCCCTAAAGAATCTCCACTTGAGACGCACGTCTCAAGTCAGTCAAGGCCACTCCCTGAAGAATAGGAGACGCACGTCTCCAAGTCCCGGTCTGCAAAAAGTTCCGTTTTTCACGCAAAGCAACTGCAAAGCCTCACCTATAAATAGAGGCAGTCACTTCAGTCCAAAGTGTCCGATTTCCTGCCAACGAAGTGCTGCCGAAATTGTACCGCGTACTGCTTTTCCTTATTCTGCTTTCATTTAACCGTCTATTTTCTCACAACGATTTCTACACTGGAAATTGTTGTGAACTTTTCATAGATCTAGCCTTACGTTAGATTTATCGCTTTATTTTCCTTGTTTTTATTTTCTGCCATTTAAATTCCGAAGAACGATCCAGCCAACCTGTGGTGGAAGTTCGAGTACTTCAAGATTCAATTCAATCCAGATTTATTTTAATTCAGGTTTTTATTTACCGCCTTATTTATATTATTTATCTGCATGATATATTATATGCCATTTAATATGCTTATCATTATGAACCGAACCGATTTATGTATGTTTAATCGTATTAATATGTCTGGCTAAATTACTAAAGGTGTCGGTATGTAAAGTAAGTTAACCGTAGGGATCCGAAATAAATTGGCTTAAATTATGTTTTATTAATTATCACTTATTTTTGGTTCATATGTCTAGTTTAATTAGTAAGTCTTAAAACCAATAGAGCGAAAGTTTGAGGGATTAGGACGGTCAAAGGTTAAAATCAATAGAGCGAAAGTTTGAGATCTTTAACTGGATAGTAGACATAGGACATTAGTTTTAAGGATGGCGAAAGCGTATTAAAACTAATTGGAACTTATTTATTTTCAAAAATTGTTTTTACACTCGAGCGGGATGGCGAAAGCGTACGTTAGGGGTATTAGCTTGCTCCGAGTCAACAGAGCGAAAGTTTGAGATTAGGAGATTTAAATAGATAACAACCTCGTAAAATAGGCATTTTATTAATTACATTGTTTTCAAAAAGCTCTTCTAAAATCTAATGGGATGGCGAAAGCGTACATTAGGATTAGGATAGTAGTCTGAATCAACAGAGCAAAAGTTTGAGACGAGGATTTTTAATCAATCGGAATTAGTAAAGATTTTTAATTTAATCATGCAAAAGCCAATGAACCTTCGGATCACCTGTAGTTAAACGAAATACATACTGATACCTGTCTTTTATTATTATTCTTTATTTTCTCACAATCACTTTCCCTTAGGAACAATCGAAATTTTAGTACTCCTAGCTTTACATAGTAACCTTAGATAACGGTAGATCGATTCATAGTCCCTGTGGATTCGATATCTTTTAAAACTACACAACACGACTGTGCACTTGCAGTTATCAGATTTATAGACACGTAAAGTCGCGATCAATAGCATGAGTAGATAAACTCCCCAATGCTATGGGGTATCCCATATTTAAACCTGTAATGACTCTGAGTTAGTATTTGCAATGACAATTGGTTTTACAGTATTAAAATACTCTCTTGATGTTCTTAATGCTTTTTTCTTTGGGACAAGTTAAAATTGTTGTATGATTATCAATTACGTTGGACCACCATTAATAATGCTTTCATGAGAATATGCTATAGTATATATCACCTAGGAATGGGGATACTCTATAGTAACCGGACTATTCTTGATAGTATAATGCTTAATTTCATCCCTAATTTCAATGGAAATAGGCACTAGGATTGAACGTTTAAAGGTTTTCTCGCTAAGGACTTAGGAGTGAATACCCTTAAGAACCGGTATTTCATTCTTTAAAATATGTTATTGACTTAATAAGTCAGAGTTGTTACATGAATTAGTCATACACCTTCTCTAGCATGTTACTCTTATCTGTCAAAACCAAAATCTCATCTTTTACCTTCTTTGCATTTATTTTCATAAGTTTGCAAATCAAAACCAACATTTAGTTTTTGTTTAATCAAACGAGAATTTGAACTCTATACTGATACGCACTCTTTGAGATCGACATTCGTGAAATGTCCCCTTTATTACTACAGAGGTAAAATAGTACACTTGTTATTTTACCGATCAATAAGTCACAAGAAGCCTGTTTCTTGTGACTTTGCAATGTCTTATTCTTGATTTTAGAACATTTGTCAACAACAATAACATACAACAACATAAAAATGCATGCAACAAAATAAAAAGACATACATTTTAGAAACAAAACACTAACAACATACAACATCAGAAGGTATATTAAATTATTTTAAGATTGCACCTTTTATTAATAATCGTGGAAAAAGAACAAATTACTAAGTTCATCTAGTTTGTGAAACTATAAAAAAGAAATATAAGGTGGATGAAGTTTCCACAATAACTTCATACTTCTTATATTTTTTTTCATAGTTACGCAAACCATATGCACGATAGTCACATATGTGCTTTGTTAAGATGGTGGAGACGAATATAAAAAAAATGGTTTGTCAGCAACAACAAAACATGTGAAACTGAAGTAAATAATATAAAAAAATCATGTCAACAAACATTTATCAACAACAACAGCAAAGCTAATGATGATGAAAAAGAGAAAAAATCATATGAAAATCATGTGAAACATAACAACAACATACACGAAAAGTGAGAGAATAAGGAAGAAAAAGAATACCTTCATGTATGAAGAACAAGATTGTCGGTTGTAGAATATGAAAGCTAATGACGAAGAAGAGAAAAAATGGGTGTTAGGGATGTCACCACGGTGTTTGGAAAAACCTTGGTGACTTGGGCGTTGTTATTTGCACGTTTTGTAGTAGTGAGATATGTTATCAGATTTTGATTATAATGTTCATAATCTGATTCAGAGTCGGATGGATAGCACCATAATAATATTTAACAGAAGTAAAGAAGAGAGCAAGACAATACACAAGCAATTTATCTTGGTTACTCCTACAAATTAGGAGTAGTACAGTCCCCTTGAACTTTTAAGAGATTTCCACTATAACCAAATCTGATTACAAGTTGCTCAAGCACACAAGCAAAAGACTTCCAATGCCCAAACACACAAATAAGAGACTCAAATGCTTAAGAACACAAGTAAGAGACTTCTGATTGCTCAAGCACATAAGTAAAAGAGTTCTGATTCCTCAAGCACACAAGCAATGAACTTCTAATTGCTCAAGCACACAAGTAAGAGACTTCTGATTGCTCAAGCATACAAGCAATCAGACCGTTCACATTTCCTGACGACGTTATATAATTTGTTCAATTATCCAATAGTTCTTCTCCCTCACATTTGCTTGGATCAGGTATTTTATTTAGGGCAGACCCAAACTCATTCTCTAGGTCCTAGAACCTTATGTTCGGTAAGAGATATTTTTCTTTTAAAGTGATTACTCATGAGTCAATTTTTTCCCAAATATCTTCACCTTAGGTATTCTTCTTTATAAAAAATATAATTTCGGAGTATGAATGAATTTGAATACATATAATAATGAGTTATTAAAACCATATGCATGAGAGCTGCATTGTGTGGATGGCCGTTGAAACTAATAAGTCGCTAATCGATGCGTCGAATCATCTACTCTTAATAGAATAAGGGACAACCTATTACAATGTGCCATTTCACACGATGCAGCTCTTGGACCTTTTCCGATGTATGTTAGGAAGCTAATCCTACCAAGTCTATAGAACTAGGGTTTTAACAATAAAAAAAGAAAGACATTAAAAATAAGCTAAAAAGTAGAGATAAAAATAACTTTGATTTTTTGATACCCTTAATTGTGTCAAAGACACTACATATATAGATTCCATAGTGGATGTTCTATTAAAGGCCCAAATACACCAAAGCCCAATACAATACTAATAATATAAGTTCTATTATTACCCCCTATCACTAACAATACTTAATAATATAAATCCTATAATACCCTTCTATCATTGCCGCGGGGTTCACTTGAACCTTGTCCTCAAGGTTCTAAAATAAACTCCCAAAAATAGAAATTGGCATATGGATGTATTCTTCATTAGTCAACATCTTAGAGTTTGCACAATAATAATCCAAATTATAGTTCTTGTCAACTTGGTTCATATGAAGAAGCCTCATATATTTAGGATCATCCACGTCACTAATAAGGAAAACAACACCAAGAGTATCACAAGGGGAACATGTTGTGAGTCACCTTGTTCTAGCATAATTATAGCTTTTGTATATGCATGTTGAAGCAATTTCATTAGCTACAATACTAGTTTCTCGAGACGCCTAAACATGACACCATTAAAGCTCATTTTTCCTTCTTTATTTGCTGGGCATAACCGGTTCAAAATAGCTTTATCTGATTGCATTGATTCATGGAAAATCCGGGCATCAATTGCAGCAACTAGAAGATTGTTTGCTGCAGTTATAACATGGATATCTACTGTTAGTTGAAGATTGAATTCATCCATGAGAATCACTTAGCTATAACCACCACCAGCTGCAACTCCTTTGGTTCCAAAAGTAGGTCCTTGTGATGGTTTACAAACGCATGTGACCACCTTTTTATCAAGAAAAACACCTAAAGCTTGACAAAGACCAACAATAGTAGTGTATTTGTCTTCACCAAGAGGAGTTGGAGTAATACCTCTAACCACAACAAGTTCCTTTATAATGGATCTGTTAACTACTTTCGAAGACACTTTTGGTGGAACAGTTACCTTCTCAAATTTCTCATTGTCCAAGCTCTCTCGCGAACAATGCGACATGGCGTCAGAATCAATTGAACTAGCAGTAGAGTATCCATCACAATCCTCAAGCTTAGTCGCCATAGGATCCTTCCAATCCTCAGCCTTGAGCACACGTAAATACGACTCCTCCGTATAACAATCTAAATCCAATCCTGACAAATTAAATTCATGTAAGTCAATCAGATTTGTAAATACATAAAGAGGAAAGAACTCAGCAATCACGTTATGTTTCTCGGTCTCAATCTCGAACTGATATAATAAATTGTTAACTGTTTTCCGAATAAAGGGTCTATGCGCCATGAACTTCCCATAAACCCTAAGCAGAATTGTCTTCAAACAGTCTCTTTCTCTTGGATTCTCAAAATCAAACAGTTCAAGCAACTTCGAAATGAACGAATGATCAATATACTTTTTGGCTACCTTAGCATCACTCAAACACTTCTTAACAGGATCCTTCTTGTTCTTCCTAAAAAATTCCAGAAAAAAATGATTCACCATTCTGTTATCCATCGATTCAAGAGTATTCGAAGTTTCTTCATCCATCGAAACTGCGACTTGAGTTGATGGATCGGGCAATGAGGAAGCTGTGATCTCAGGAGGCGAATGAGAGGGCAAGGAGGAAGCTGCCATAACATAAGGTGATTGAGAAGATGACGAAGGATTTGCATTCATCCAAAATGTTGTAACAGCATTAGAAGTATGAACTGAAAGAGCAGGCGAAAGTGGCACAATTGCATAAGAGGGATAATTTGCAGCATCTGCAGCCGGAGGGATAGTTAGAGTAGGCGGACAAAATCCTTGTTTTCGAGGCGAAGAACAAGTATGGTCAATCAATAAAGTTTTGATCTCTAGATTTTCTTTTGGATTCCTGCACAGCCAGTGTTGCCAATTTAATACTTGATTAACGAGTTGTCGCAAGCGCGCTGACGAGAACGAAGGAAACACATGCTTAACTTTGAAATTGGGATTAACTACAATCAATTTCGTTAGCTCATACATCAATAGCTCTAGATGAATTGGTATCGCCATATGTTTCTAACTGCTTATTCTCCCTTGCGGAAATCATGGTTGTCGCTGTGAGTAGAGATTTAGGTGGTCCTGGGTCATATGGCTTGGTGTTAAGGATTAAAGCATCCAACATAATGCTGGATCTTGTTGAATCTGTTAGAAACAACAATAAATTCTCGGCAGTCGCATACGAGTTGAAATAGGATGTCTTCGATAGTGATGGAGAAGTGGAACATGACTTCAACTCTGAATCTGACTCCTCTGCGAGTACTGGCAGTTGGGTTCCACACAAATTAGGTTGCTCCGATTGTGTTATACGCAATTTTGGTGATTCTTCTAAATTTTCCTCAATAGTTGCACAATTTGGATCTGTAGCAACAATTTGATAAGGTGGTTTCGGCAGCAATTGCGGCATCGGTGGCGTTGAGGCTGGTGATTGCAACCAGTGGAGAAACAAACTCTGCTGGAAATGATTTGAGAGAGTGCCCAGTTCTGAAATTGGTAGTAGTTGCTTCTTCTTCAAAATGGAATTAATATGTTTTGAGTGAAAAAGAATACCGACATTGTAAACCCTCAACAGTGGTGAATCAGGTGGTTTACGTGGAATTGCAAAATTTCCATCACGGTGAAAATCTCTGTCGTTGAAGGCACCCTAGACCTTGTTCAGTGATGAAGAATTGAAATCTGGTAGATGGGTATTTGTCATACCCCAAAATTTGCCCATCTTATTTCTCCTATTCAAATTCAAATCAAGATACAAAGCTCCAAGACACACTCCCAAAACAATGGTTCAAGAACTAGGGTTTTGTTGTCCTGGGAGAAAATCAATAGATCAAAGGCTCCAAGGAATCCCATATGGTCTATGATACTCCACAATACCTCCATGACAAATTTCAGGTCTTGATTCAAAAGATTGATCACTCAATTGCTCAGAAAGTCAACAGTCGACTGGTTTGACCTAAAAGTCAACTATGGTCAAAGTACAGTCAAAACTCCTAATTTTTTGTCAACATCCTTATATTGAAGTATCATTCACCATTTGATCAAGAATTGATCATGGTTCATCAAGGAAAGATCAAAAATCAACAATTCAAAAAGTTTCTAAATTAGGGTTTGTATAGGAGAAAGTCAACTGAACTTTGACCAGACATAACTCCTACATGGAACATCAGAAATTTTCCATCCAAAGCTCATTTTGAAGGAAATTGAATTCCCTACAAATTTGTCTCTCACATGCCAAGTCTGAAAATGCTTCATTGGAGAAATATGGACTAAAACATTATAGGTCCTTTTCAAAAGTCAACAAGAAGTCATTTTTTTCAAAAGAACACACAAGGAGCATGGAAAATTATTTTGATATGAGACCAAAGACAATATTTAGAGGACTCTTCAACGTTTCTAAAAAGTCCTAGAAATCCTCCATACCTCAAAAATTGAGGGAGATAAGCCTTGTCAAAGTTGGACTATTTTGGAGGGAAAAGTATGAAGAAAAAAGATTCAAATTGAATTTTTTTACAAAGAGGCCCGTGTTTTTAAGACCCAATATCCTTTCTTATGGTATTAGGAGCCCATAAACCTTTGGCCACGAACTTTCTTGATTTAAATTAATTTTATAAGAATTTTATTCATTTAAAAATCAATAAAATTAAGTTAAATCAAAAGATTTGTAAGGAAATTTGTTTTGAATCAAATCCAATCACAATTATACCTTATTATTTATATATTTTCGTGCAAAATAAAATTGAAAAAAGATTGGATCACTTTTGGCCAAATATAGAAGGATTTCATAACATATTTTCAATCAAATTTTCATAATTTGCAAAGATTGATTCAATGAGATTTTCTCCACAAAAGTTGACCTAAAACATTCACCTATATATACATGATCATTCCAGACCCCTAGGGTTACGAGATTCTGAGTCAGAGAACCCTAATCCGAATCAAAAAAATTCAAGAGAAACTCAAACTTCAATTCTGAATTACAAGGTGATTCAAGAGTGTTCATCGATTGCAATACGTTCCTGGATCTCCAAGGAAGCTTTCCCAATCAATAGCAAGGCTCAGCACATCAAGAACGCGCGTGTACACCCCTCGGTTTGTCAAATTCTAAATTGCATCGTATCCATACATACACGCATCTTTAATTAATTATAATTGCATATTCTTGTTTATCTTGATGTGTTTATCAATTCTGGAGCTTTAATCATGTTTTGGCGTTGATATGAAGAATATACCATGTTAGGGTTCATGTTCCTAAAATTGGGGTTTTTTAAACCACATAAAATTAGACCTTAAGACAGGTACTATCAAGTTCGCGTGGTCGAGACGAATTCATTCACGCTATTGCGCCAAATTTCTATGGCCGTTTGCACCTATTCGTTATTCGCAGGTGTGAAAGATGCATGTTTTTATAGCTAACCTGCAAATGAGCGGTGTAAAAAGGCTTTATGCAGGGTTCGCGTGAAGAAGACGACGAGGTGTCATCGTCTGATTGGTCCATTCAAATTCCTTTTGCGCGCGTTTTGTTTTGTTTCCAGATGGATCCAGTGCGTTATGAAACACACGTTATGGTGCTCCCTCATCATCCTTGCCATTCATCTGCTTCTCCAATCAATTCAATGGATCTCAGCCTGCAGGCCCATGGTGGACTACACACGCGAGCCGCACCAGATCACTAGCTAAGTTTTTTTCAAATTTTTTTATATTTAATTACATAAATCCCTTTTTAATTATTTATATTTATATATATGTTTTTTATTACTTGTTTTTTTCTTTTACTTCTAAAAAACTAATTAATTTTTTTATATAATATTAATATACTTATTTATTATCTTTTTTTCTTTTACTTATTTATTTATTTTATATTATATTTATCATTTATTTATTTATTTATTTATATTAATATTTTTATTGTTTATCTATTTAATTATATTTATTTATTTAAATATTTTTAATAATTCCTATTTATTTCTTTTTCATTCATAAAATCATAAAAAATGTTTTTTGCCTGATTATATTTTCTTTCCTTCGATTTAATTAATTAGGTTGCAAAACCAATAATTAATTAAATCGATTTTTGTTGCTTTATTCAATTTACGCCCGAATCAGGGTTTACGAGAATTAGCCCTACACTAAAAAATGTTATTTTTCTGTGTCGTTTTCTGGGTTAACTTTTCAGAGGCCTTTCGACTACGCGCCACGCCACGCCTTTCATAAAGCTAAGTCCCGATTAAATTCCCTTTATTATTTCTTTTTCCTTTCTTTCTGTATTTAATACCATATTATTTTTTATCTTTTATGTTTTTAAATATTTATTTTGCCTTGTTAATGAAAGAACTTTCATACACTCATTTTATTTTATTGTTTCTGTCAATTCTTAGATGATCAGAGTCAATGCTCGAGGCAACCTCCGAATGTCAACCTTCATCAATCGAAGCTAAGTTTTTATACTTTTCCCTTTTCCTTTTATCCTTATATTTTCATTAGGGTTAACCATACCTGTTATTGAGATAGTAATGCACTCACCCCTTTCTGTTTATTTCTCCCTTTTCCAATTTTCAGGGTTTGCCAACCGCCAAAGCTCAAGTAGTCGTTAACCCTAAACTCCGATCTCTTTTATTTTTTCTGCTTTAATTATTACTTATGTCAAACCCGCTGGCTTCATTCTTCCTTTCCCCCGCTGGTTTCTTTTTCCCCTTCCCCATGTTTCTTTAACTATTATTACTGTTTATATTAATGGTTGTGGTTAGTAATCCTAGGGAGTGATAACCTTGAAATTGAACTTAGAATCACTTAATTTTACAAGATAAATATTTGAATTAATCACGTGATTGTTGCACTCACGCACACTTTTTGGTAACCCCTCTTGTTGCCTGTTGCATGTTGCCTTGTTGCCTGTTGTTTTTTTGCAGAATAGCCATGTCCCTCGAATACGAGGATACCTCAGCCATGTTGCCTCGATTATGCAAAGATCATAGGTCCCTAATGATGCTGCCTTCGATACACTAATATGATCTCGTCCCTCGGAAGTTGCCTACGAAAGGCTGAGGTATCCTCTGGTTGCCTAAACGAAAGGCTATTCTGGTCCTTCCCTTAGACTACTTGCCTCTCTATGGCATGGGACAGTCTTATGGCGAACGATATTGCGACGACCCTTCAACCTCCAAATGAAAGGCTTCCTGCCCTCTTATGGCATGGATAGACCCTTTCACCCTAAAAAGCTAAAAGAACCTTTTTACAAATATCAAGGTAATTTGCCCTTAATTGCATGCTCTGGTTTAAAAATCTTTTTCTTACCCTTTTTCTAAACATTTTCAAGGCTACGCTCATTTACGAGCTAAAGTCCCTGAGTTTCTTTTCTTCTACATTTCTTTCCTTCCGAATGAGCAAAGCAATTAAGAGCCCATGGATAACCATGGACGCAAAGGGTGCCTTACACCTTCCCTTTGCATAAATTACCCCCCGAACTCAGTTTTTTTATTTAAAAGGTTTTTCCTGTTCTTTTAGCCTTTCTATTTATTTGGATAAAATAAAAGTCGGTGGTGACTCATGCTATCCGCAACATTTCGATATAAAAGTCAGTTCATCATATTACAGTATTGTTAACAAAGCTTGGTTCTGGTGAATGAGATAAGATTAAGTTTGGTGGCTTCAAGGGTGGCGGCGGTATTGGGGTTTGATCAGAAATCTTTGGCTCTTGTGGTGATTATGTTTGTTTTCTACACAGATCCGACACTTGAGAGAACAATGGTGGTTGGATGGCATACATATTGGGTTGCTCTGAGTGTGTACAATACATATCTGATGATTCTTCTTCTAGGTCATCCTTAAGAGATTTGACATCTCCATTAAAACATGTGTGCTTGAAATGAGAATATGGCCTACCACTTGAATATGTGAGTTTCAAACAAGGTGAGGATGCCCTAAAAATTGGAGATTGGGTGTGTTGTTGCTTTGGATTTGGCAAAGGGTTTAGAGCTATTGCAGGAAAAACTCGATGGGCTGGTTCCACAATAAAATCTTGATGAAAACAAGGTTTGTCAAGGGGTTTCATTGAATCTAGATCTGACTCTGTGAAAACATAGTTAAAAAATTCTGAATAAGGTTTCCCTTCTTCATCTAACTCAGGTATAGCATCTCTAAACTCAGGTTTAAAATACCATAGGATAGCAGTAGTAAAGGCGTCCCAACTTGGAAATGAGTACCTTTGATACCATACAAACCACCATTGAAGAGCTCGACCTCTCAACAATGGAACAATGCTGGCTAGCTTTTTTTCTTCTGGTATTTTATTGGCAACAAAATATTTTTCTGCACACAAAATCCACCAATAACAATCGTCACATCCATCATATATTGAAATATTCATCTTCAATACTTCAATACTAGGCAAGAGATCGAAAATGAAAGCACCAATTGATAGGAAGCTAATCCTACCAAGTCTATAGAACTAGGGTTTTAACAATAAAAAAAGAAAGACATTAAAAATAAGCTAAAAAGTAGAGATAAAAATAACTTTGATTTCTTTGATACCCTTAATTGTGTCAAAGACACTACATATATAGATTCCATAGTGGATGTTCTATTAAAGGTCTAAATACACAAAAGCCCAATACAATACTAATAATATAAGTTCTATCTATTATTACCCCCAATCACTAACCATACTTAATAATATAAATCCTATAATACCCTTCTATCAATGGACCTCATGACTAACCTAGAACATAAACTATTTAATTTCAAGTCAATAGACCATTACATTTTCCATCTTTAATATCAAGTTAATTTTTGAAGATATTTTCTCAACTATCATACTCATACATGACTCTACTTATTAATTTGTCCAGACTCTCATATTTCCTCTTATTTGATTGATATTTTTAGAAAGAAAAAAAAAGGGTAAAGTTTTCACCAACCTGGTGAATATAAGCTAGCACAAGCAAGTAGTCCATTTGATTCTTGATACACACATAAATTTAATTCAACTCCTTTAAAAATGTTTTACTTTTTCTTACTCCATTTTGTTTATTTATTAAAATTAATCAATAAAATCACAATTTACCCCATTAGATAAACCTAGATTTGGGTTATATGAAGCATTGACATCTATTTCATCAATTCCTGAATCAATACACTAACCCAAATTTACCAATTCTAATCCTATGCTTAGGTGAAATTAGTTGATCAATAGTAACTGTAACACTGTATCACAAATCTCACAACATTAGAATATTCCCATACATAGATTTGTTTTAGCTACACCACTGTTCTTTTGAATAGCTATGATTGGTCACTACAAGAAGTAATTTCAAAAGTATCTCAAAGATTTTAGTCTACTCTCTGCAACACAAACATCACCAACTTAGTTGACCAAAGACTGCAAGTAAAACAGACAGATAAGAAAAAATGGAAAGACAAAAGAAGCTCCATGAAGAATACTACATAGACTACTTTTCTTGATTCATTGTCACAAAATTGATGTGTTGGTTTGGAAATTATATTTACACGTATAGGATGTGTTAATTTAAGAAATCACTATGAACTTCCCACCAAATATGGGAAAAACAGTATAAAAGATACATCTGGATTAAATAAAGCTAATCCAATCCATCTATCGAGGCCAACGAAACGCGCTATCCACAAAATATACCATTTTGTCGGGCATAAATTTCCGATGAAATGAGTTGCTTCGTGATTGAACTCTTTTCTGTTCTTAGTCCTCCTTCGGTGAGAAAGTACTCGAGATGTATCTATATGTACTTGCATGAGAAAGTATCAATTATCGGTCACGGTATGTTAGTCTATGATCTTTTCACCAGTCGAAAAAAGGTTCCACACTACGGTTCCAACCAAATACAGCCCAACTGAAACCTTGAAAACATCGTCCCATGAGCCTGATAATAAGCAAAGAGATTGAATTGTGTCATATCGTCGTTCCAATGGTAAGATTTCATAGAAAGATAATGAATGTAAACAACAGAAATCTGTAATCAATCTTCAATATTAAAAGATATAATTATTCATGTCTTCACCGAATATTTTAGGTTAAAAAGTAATTGACCGTTGACTTACCATGCTGTAGAATGTAACCTGTTGCTGCTGTTCCAAGAACACCAGCCAGTACTCCAGCGGTGTTGGATAGACCGAGCAATATCCCCTAAAATGAAAAATAAGAAATTAATCTAGAAATCATTTTCTTTCCCTAAGAACAACAATTTAGCATAGGAAATTATCTTGTTTTTGCATTCTTATTCTGCATTTCAAAATTATAATGAAACCGCTTACAGAATATCGAGGGGCTATATCTTGATGGTTTGAATATAATCCAGACTGAGAGAATGCGTCTGTTCCCTGATTAAGCAGAATTTGAAACAAGTGAGGAACATGAAAGGTCAACGGAATAAATGGATTAACCAACGCTAACTAATTTGAGATGATGTTATAGCGAGAAAGAAATGTATAGTTAGGCCGTTTTAAGAGAAGTTTCAAGACACTGTTGTAAAGAAAATTTAGTTTTTCTGTTTAAGTTGTGCAGAATATGAAGCATCTGGTATGAACTAAACTATGATAAGAGTTATAGAAGTAAAATTTGACTTAGGAACAATACTGTTAAATAGAAGGTTTAGCGATGCTATTGCGATACAGAAGAAGCAAACCTGACTGCAAGTCATACACAAAACAGCCATCACAGGAGAATGAATGTGGCTCAATTGAGTCAAGAAAAAAGCAGGACCTAGAAACCCAACTGTTTGCATTATCTGTAACAAAAAACGTAGAATTATAGTGTGAACCGTGGTATTAAAATATTTTATGTGCCTCTCGATAAGTAAACCATCAAAAAGAAAATGTAAAATAGAGAGGAAATAAATTGATGGGAGATACCTTGCGGACCGTTGTAACAGATACACCTCGGGTCACAAGAGTGTCTGCAATCCAACCACCAAAATTTGCAGAAATTGCCATTGTGAGCCATGGTAAAACACAAAATAGTCCAGATTCTGTAAGATTGAACTTCAACACCTATGATTATATTTGAAAATACCTCTGGTTAGCTTTAACAAAGTCATTTGCTTTTGAAGTATCCAATAAGATTGCAAATAAAAACAATGTGTATCAAGATGTTGGTTAAAACATGAGTCAAAATCGGAACTCTACTAGCTTCAATCTTGACAGTGCTGAGTGGGAATTGAAGCTTGATGAATATAGGTACTTTTTCTTATGCATAGGTAAAATGCATAGGTAAAATGCAAACATAAAAAGAAAATAAAATATGAGAATGAATCTAACTTTGGTCGCACCAAGTCGCGTACTTAGCAAACATGCAAAAAAAAAACTTACTTGGTTATAGTATGTTGGCATCCATGTAAGAAGAATGAAAGTTCCCCAGTTGTGGCAAAAGTGGCAAACTATCAGGGCCCAGACGGGTGGTTTTGACAAAATTAATCTCCAAGGTATTTCCTTCACAGGATCCTTGGACATACCGTTTGTAGCAATCAACTTCTTTTCTGCTGGCAGCATTTCAGGGTCATCAAGTGGTGAACTATGTGCCTATAGCTCCCAAAATAACATGGAAAATTAGCATGTGAGACAGTAAAATTTCTGCTTAGATAGGGCGAATTTTTGTACTTGGTAGTTAGAAAACTCATAATAAAGATAACTTCAAAACAAAATGTATTTCTATCGAGAAAATGTGTGTGTGAATATATTTCCATGTTCAGAAAGGATGCATTTATGCAAAGGTAAACTTTTAGATATGCAAATTCTAACCTTATTAAGCCATATACAAAACCAAACAGTCCCTAGAGAACCAAAGGAGTAAAACACCGACGGCCATCCATACTGATGAATTAGGAAAGGGGAAAAGGCGAGTCCGGTGACTGATCCAAGGTACATGCCACTGTATACCAGAGCTAATGATCTACTTCTCTCTGCCACAGGAACCCATTTCGAAAGAATATTATTCATGGCCGGCATAGCAACCCCCTAGTAAGATCCATAAGAAGTTAGCTCCACGTGGAAAAAAGCTATCATCATATAGTATCATCACCAACTATATGAATCAAATCATTGCTAAAATCAGTGAAAATATGGAGCCCAACAAAGAACATTTCTTTTTTAGCTTTATTAATGTATACATCCCTAAATAAAAGACCCTGAGCATGTTTTTTAGAACATTTAACTATACGCACCTCACCAACTCCCATGAATGCACGGGCAACTAGTAGGAAAGGCAACCCGAGTTTGGCAGCTACGGGAGTGAGGATTGTAGCAATGGACCACCAGACGACGCCAAATCCCAAAACCTGCTTTCCTCCCACTGTGTCGGCCCATATTCCACCAGCAATCTGCAACAAGTATCTACCTATGCATCAGAGCCATGGCCTTAAGTTCAAACATATGCCAAAAAGAAAAACAGCTACTAATCAAAACGAACTCATATTTACCTGAGTGAGAAGGTATCCCCAAAAGAAAGAAGACTGTACTAAACCTACAGTGGTTGGGTTCCAGTTGTACTCTGCCGACATAGGAAGTATAGCAATACTCATATTTACCTGTAAATATAAACCAAACAGAAGTTTCTAAGAACTAAAGCTAACTGAAGACTACACCGCAATTATAATCTAATCTTCTAAATAACAAGTTTTCCATAATTTCAAATTACTTGTCCATCAAGTTTTCCAAAAATTCTTTCTTGACCAAAATAATTCCCATAATATCAAAGATTTTGATGTCTATTGACTGCAATTTTTTACCATAATTTTTCGCAACATCAAGGATGGCAATTCTCTTTACCTCTATAGCACCGACACCTCTGAAAATAAGTGCTTAAGTGTCACAGCATGTGTCCGAAACCGACACTGACACTTGTGATTACATTTAATTTATTTCTTTTTTTCAAATTAACCGGTGTTGACGTGTCAGTGTGGTATTGCGTTTCATAGCTCCATGCCTCTGACATGTAAAGCCTTGTTATTTACCTCAATTTTTTTCTCAAAATTTCTCTTACTTAAACTTCTTGCAAACTTATAAAGTTAATTAGAAACTTCCACAATTTAAAAACTAACCCAAACTAGGGTCTAATCAATTACACTTCCCTTTAGTTGCTAAGTACAATACAAGTAATAACATCTATAGCACTAACATCTCGGAAAAAAATGTGTCCATATCAGTATCTTGTCCGAAACCGACACTTATGATCGCGTTTAATTTATTATTTTTTTAAATTATTATCGGTGTTTATGTGCCAGTGTCATGTTACTATGTTACTAGTGTATGTGCTTCATAGGTAATAACTAATAAAACATGTTATATATAGCTCCATTCCAATTTCGAACTATTTTGTAATTTCAAAAAAAGGGGCATACTCACTCTATCCATGTTACATAGAAGAAAAGCTGAGAAACAAAGAATAACAATAACCCATCTTTTCGGAAAAACCTCCCACCATGGTGAAAATGATAATGTTTCTTCATCTTCCACATCTTCACCAATATCCAAAGCACGTGCAACTTTCTTGTGAAGCGATAGATCCTGGTACTTACTGGAGGATTCAGGCACCTGCTTCTCGGACTTGACATCCGCCCAAACCTTTCCTGCTCCCCTCCGGCGGGAGAGGAAGTGGGATGGGAACGGGTAGGGGGAATGGGTGGTTCTGGTGCGGGATTGTGGGGAGGAAGAAGGTGAAGGAGGAGAGAAAGAGAAAAGTAGAGCTTTGCTACTCATTGTGTTGTTCCTTCTTCTTCTTCCTCTTCCTCAGGTTGCTGTTACTCTAACAGCTTGGAGATTTTTTATTATTTGTTATTTTGTCGGATATTTATTAGCAATGGCTCTCGTTTTGGCACGTGGCGATTGCATATAAAATGTTTGTAACTTCTAAGTTCGGATACTATTTATTTAGAGAAATGTTATTTGAGCATTTAAAAATGGTTTCCCAAAGGTGATTATTTAGTATTTTAGAGTATGTTAATGTGTTTTTTTAATTCATGAATGAAAGTGTATGAGAAAAAAAACAAGAAAGAAATAACGGCTTTGATATATCGTGTTTAAAATTTGGTGTTTAAATTCAAATATTTAATCGTACAATCTACAACAAATGATGATCACCTGACAATATGTAAGGACAATCGAGAGGTACCACTTGACACCGATGCGTCAATTTGTGAAGTATGTTTTCCTTGTTGTTTGAGTCGATCGCACTTTGAGAAAACTTGAGCGTAGTTTTATCTAATGAGACAAACTTAAATGAACTAGAGAAGAAATGTGCATTACTGATTTTATAGTTCTTATGTGGCTTTGACAAGACTACTTATGTTGAGAGGGAGGCGGAGAATGTCAAAATAATGTATTGGTACATAGATACTCGGTATTTAGTGATGACTTTCAGCAAAGAGGAAATGTTTGAAATTTTTTATTCCTTTTGCAGACTAGTAAGTTTTTATTGTGACTATTTATTTTGCTAATAGATTTAATTTTTCTTGTGTAGATAATATGGCCAAAGACATCAATTATAAGGCCAACAAAGAGAAATGGTTGCTCTTAATGTTAAGGCAACCAATGTTGAAGTTGAGATGTACCTATTTTATTACTATGGTGAGCGGTCCTTCGACGAGGTTGACTATCTTGGCTGATTAGTTTATACCTCTGCCCGATGTAAGAGGCCTATATAGGGAGAGGCTTTTGAGTGTACTACTCTCTCTAGGCCATCAGACCCTTTATTGTTAGGTGTCTTTGACGGACCAAGTTTGGCAAAAGGAAATATTCTTTTTCAAAATTTGGAGAGAACCCCCATGCAGTCAAGAGGTTGTTGTTGACCATGATAAATCCATCCCCTAACTCTTCCCAGTAACTTCGAGCCTTGGTTTCAGAAGCTGACATGGCCATATTACTGACAAAGAATCGATGGATCGTCAAAAATCCATTGCAGAGAGCATCCCTCGAAGGAGGATTAAAACTTTCTGGTACAACCCCCCTAATCTCATCAGAGAGAGGTTAATGATAAAATATTTATGTGTCATCAATAGGATTTGTCTTCTACAGACACTGTTGGATATTAGGGACGTTATCCTCCAAAGTCTAGTTTTGGCGATGTAAGTCGTCCATAAAAGTGTGCATCTCTACTATGGCCGCATGGTCGCCGTCGGAGCTACTATTTACTGTAGTTGATGCCCACCTATTCGCCATATTGGAGAGTATTGAAGAGTCGGACATTAAATTAATCGATGATTATGAAAGTCTCCCATGTCAATTTTACTAGGCTCCACGGTGGTGCCAATTGTACTTGCTAAAAAGTGCAATCAATCATTGTTGGGACACATCATCAAGCAAGTTTATTGAGCAAATGGGTAGTGTAAGTTAGTTCGAGCGGCCCAAGCCCAATAGGACAGCCTATCACCAAATTCGGGAAGTCTATCACGATACATTAGGGGCTTCTTGCCCACGAGTTAGGTGTCTGACCAATGTTGAGGCAATGAGCTTATATCATGTACGCATACACCTTCCCTCGAAGGATCTAGTAAAATTATCCTAGTTCAGATATCATTTTCATTGAAATACATGGCTGGTTTTCTTCTAATATCCTCAACTTTCATTGAATGAGATGTTTTTTTTCTTTCCATTTTTGAAAGGATTAAGCTATGTGAGTTTAGATTTTTGGTAATAGTGGAGATGGATAAGGAAGAAGGTTTAATATGTGAGGAAAAATGTGAAGTCGTGTGTGAGTGGGTGTAGTGGGTTATAAACCTTAATTGAAAATAGTTAATGGATTAAAGGCAAGTAATTATGGCATATAAAAATAAAATAATTTTCTTACACAAACTGACACCCTTCATTCTCGGAAATCTAAAAGTCGACATTAAATTAAAATAAAGAGGAAGTTAGAGATTTTAGGAAATACCACAAAGATATTGACTCATAGTAGTCATAGTTTCTCTAAGTTATCATGTCCATGAAAAATTATGCATGTCTCTAGAAGAACTTAATTCATTAACCATCTCATTTAGATGTTTTATACTTCCATTGATAACTAGAACCGGAGGCATTCTCTTCATCTAGTTCTATAAAGGTTTCTTGAGATATTTCTTGTCTAGAGGCTTCTTTACTAGAAGCATCATTACCAGACACATCGTTACCAGAGGGATTGTCACGAGACATATTTTCTATATAGGATGTTGACTCGGATTCCTCTTTGATTTCGATTTTAGGTTTTACAAATTTTTACACTATCTTTGATTTATCATTGTCAAGCTTTTGTCACCAAAGCATATATGAGTTTATTCTTCCATAATCGAGGTTTGTTTTATGTATACTTTGTATGCTTTAGAGCATTCATAATTTCCTAACAATATACACTTTTATGTCTTCGAATGCTCTCTAGTATTCAAAATATAACATGTACAAATTGATAAAAGTATAAAATATCGAGCTTTCTTCCTTTACAAAATTTATGAGTACTATTTAAAATATGTCTTATGTAGATTCTACTTGGAATGTAATACATAATATTTATTGTTTTTTTTCCTAAAAGTACTTTGCAACCTTTTTCTCACTCACCATGATTCTAGTCATATTTTGACGAAATCAATATTTTTCTCTAAAACTTCATTTTGTTGTGAGGTTCTAAGACAGGTGAAATCATAAGAAATATCATTTTATTAAAAAAATAAATAAATCTAAGAGTTTGTTTTCAAATTCCTCACCATGACCAATTTTAATTGTTGCAATTTTCAGATATTTTTCAAGTTGCACTTGTTTGCAAAAGACTAGGAGTACAAAGTGTGACTCATCTTTGTATTTAAGGAATTTTACTCATGTCCATCGACTATATTTATCAACAATAACTAGTTCAAACATTTTTCCATTTATTTATGTTGTTTTCACTAGACTAAATAGACCAATTGGTAAAAACTCTACATTTCTTGAGAAGGAAACACTAGTTTTTGAATGAAAAGAAGTTTTCACAATTTTTTAAATATTTTTCATGTGTCTCAAAAAGAGAATTTGGTTGAAATTTCATATTAGCTAGGTCTCTTACAAGACTAAGCTTGTTAATATTTGAGATTAATATCAAGTTGGCATACCTTAATCGTCTATGCCATAACAATTGCTTTTCATTCACTCACATGCGGCATTTCACCACTTCTTTTTGCAAATCAGATAACTTAATTTTGTAAATTTACTAAAGAGGGAAGAGTCATCCTTTGGACCAATATGATATTACGTTACTTTTTATTAAAGACTATATCATACCCATTATCTTTTAATTTTCCTATGCTTAATATGTTATGCATAAGCCCTTATATTAATAGTACATTATTATTTTGTGAGTCGTGATTTAAACTTATTTATGATGTTGCACTTTAATTATTTTGATACTAATGCTTGTAAGTTTTAAGTATTATATGAAATTCTAGGTACTACTGTGATGACTTTGATTTTTACAAGTATTTGTATGATGAATTTTATTGTATGTTTAGACATTTTATGCTAAAAGTACGGGTAGAAAATTGGGTCGCGCCCAATGCACACGCCTATTTTGCAGAATTTTTTGCGGGACGAGTCAAAGTTTTATGCACGCACCCTTTACTATGTCTGTCCCACACCATGTGATTATTTTGGCGAGCGCAAACATTAACGAGGCAGACATGAATTGTTGTACCTTTTAGACTTAGAGTGCAGGCTCGTCGTCCCGCCATGTCCCGCCCCCAAGTTTTGTCGGGTGAGGTAAAGTTTTAGGCCTGCATTCTCTACTATACTCGTCTCGTTCCACCCTATTTTTTGTGGGTTTTTGCATGGCATGCCTAAACGGAGTAGACATGGCTATTTGTCACCCTTAGTTAAAAGAATATCGGTAATATGAAAGACTACTTTTTAAGGAAAAATATTTGGAGCATTTTAAAAAAAAAATTATGATACATCATTTATAATTACGTAAGGGAAGAAAGGAGAAAAAGTCGGGTAACCTACTACAGAGTTCAATCCAACCGACATATTTGCAATTTTACACAAACCATTCCAATAATATTGTATATGATTATTTTACCTCACAGAAACTGATGTACATTATATTATTTGGGTCAAACCAACTCATGTACACTTATATCTCTCAATATAATTGTTTAAAAAAATTACTATTGAGAACTATTAATTGAATCCCAACTAAACTTTCACACTTGAATTATATTAATAAAATTATATATAAGAACTTAGTACATAATTTCATAACCATTATCATATGTATTTTCCATAATAATGTCTACAAAATATTTTTTGCATATAAATATTTTTTTAAGTGAAATACATTTATTGAAAGTTTCCGCTCTTTTGGAATAGTCAAAATTATAAAACATAATACTTGGGGAAATATATTCAGAAATTTGATCTGGCTCAACCACAGCTAAATCAAAGATTTATTGAATTAGAACTTCTATAGTCTAGAACCAACTAAATCAAAGATTTATTGAATTAGAACTTCTATAGTCTATAACCATGATAACTTTCAAACATAGGCAACACTTTGTGAAAGTGTTGCAAAAGGAAGTTTGTAGTTTGAATCAGAAATAGGAAACACTTCGTGAAGTGCTGCATAATGTGAAGCAGTACAACCTTTGAAACTGTTGTTGTAGGCGAAACAGTGCAACGGTTGAAAAATGTTGTTGTAGGTGAAACAGTGCAAAAGTGTTGCTTAAAGTGTGTGTTTCATCAAGGGTCGCAACCTTATGAAACAACACCACTTTAGCCTATAAATTGAATATTCTGGATTTAGAAAATACATCCGATAAGCCTATCATCCACTACAAGAAAATTGCCATATAGCAACGGAACCTTTTAGTAACAGTTAAAAAACCGTAGGTATAGACTCCTTTTACCTATGTTACATATTGTTTATTGACCGTTGGTATAGTTCTTGCTTATCTTTTTGGTTACTAGTGATAGGTAGAAATAAATACCATATTTATAAAAAAAAGACCATAAGAATGGAATTAAATACCAAAATTTTTCATATTAATTTAAAAAATGAAAAGTTAATACTATTAACTTATCCAATCAAATATAATTTTATAGGCCACTTTAAAAAAATAATTCAAATAAATAAATCACGTTATATACTTTGGAAAACTCTGTTATAAATTTTTGTAAACATTAAAATATTCTTTAAGTCTGCTACTCAAACCCGAAGGAATTTCCGCGCTCAAATTTTCGTCAGTCCCGCAAACCTTTTCACAACCCTAACCTAAAACCCTTTCAGCTTTAATTCGCGTGTACTTCTTCAACCTGCCGTTGCGTCTCCTCACAAGAGTTAGATTTTTTTTCTACCTTGGTACAGTCATCGGCGAGTGAAACTTATGGTGGTTATTATGAGTTTTCTATCAATCTCAGAATCGTAAAATCATTTTTCTCACTCATATCATGTGCAAAGAAACTTAATGAAGGTAAGATGTTTGTTTCAATTTGGGGATTTAGGGTTTATTCATTTTAATGCCCATGGAATCATTTGTTGATTGTGTTTGTTTTGATTTTGGAATTTAGGTTTTGTTTCTTTTATTTCCAAACTACTGGTACTTCTTATGTCTATTTCAGGAGGAATTGTTTTTTAAGAGAAATATTTTAGGCTGTGGATACAGATAGAAGTGGTATAATAACTCTCAAAGAAATCAAAGCTGGTCTAAGAAGATATGTGTCTATCATTTGGTTTGGTTCTAATTTGCAGAGAGTAAGAGTAAGGGGGTTTTGATTTTAAGTTGGTAGTTCAGATAGGTCTTTTTACAATGATTTGGAAAAGGTTATTGAAACCTCTAATGTCATAATGTCGCTAGTTTCTTTACATTGATTTACAATGCCTTCTATTTTTTTATTTATGTATGTTGATTTACAATGATGTCAGGTATCTCAAGATCAGAGACTCCGCGAGCAGGTTCGTTCAGTTTGGCATTTGTACGTTTCGATTGGATTCATCCAACCAGCCATTTGAAGCTTATATGTAATCTCGCTTTCTCTCTATCTTAATAGATTATTAGCATGTTGCTTTACGATTACTGACAAATGATTTATTATATTAATTTTTAACCGAATCATGAGGAAATTGTAGCAAAGTGACATTAGATTGAGACCTATATAGATTGTTAAATTGGTGTTGAATTCTTATGTACTGAATCACATTCTTTATGTATTTGATACACTCAATTTCAAACCTACATAATTTTGCTCTCTGTTGTATTTTTAATGGAACAACTAAGTTTTGTAAAGTATTAACTCATCTTCCATAGTGACTTTTGTTTTCTCTTGCTTAAATTTGTTTGACTATATGTGACTGGAAAGTGGATTTGATTTGGATATGAAATACATCTCTGAAAATATAATATCTATGGGATTTTCTAGCGGTGATTTAGCTTTGAAATTTTTGGTTACATTGAGATATATTCTTAGAAAGTCAATCTCATTTCAAACGATATTTAGTAATGAGTCCATTTGTAGGGGTTCTACTGAACTCACATTGAATAAGTAATCATGTTTTTATTAAACTCATCATAAGGGATTATTATATTTATTTCAAAATTGGGATTCTATTATATGCCCATTCTTTAGAACTAAAAAATGGGTAGAGTTGAAAGTCAAAGAAATCTAGAATGGAACTAGAGATCACTTTCCTTCTAGTTAATAACTCTGGACCCAATTTGTGGGTAGTAAGGTATGGTTTCAACAATAGATTTTGATTATTGAAATATTCTATAAGATGTGATATAATTGTATCAAACATATGGAAATACATGAATGTCATGCTATTTAAGTGTAACTATTCTAATTAAAGTTTGTATACTCATTATTATTTTGTTTATGTTCAGCAAGGATAGTTATGTTGAAGGATCACCATAATTCAATAGTCATAGAGAAAGAAAGCAACACAAAATCTATGATAGAGGCAAGTATATTTTTTAAATTGATATTTTTCTTATAATTCGAGAATTTAAAGCTATGGCTACCGATCATAACATGATGTATTTAAAGATGTAATGTTGTGGCTTTCCTTATCAGTGCATTTGATCCTATGAAAGGATTTCCATGAGTTAATATACAATGTACTTTAGATTTAGAGTTAAGGATTTCATTTATGTATAACATGCATGTGAAATTTAGATATAAAGCTACAAACTTGATAACATGCATGTGAAATTCACAACCAGACATTAGTTTAGATGCTAGTAGTGTGGATATTCAAATGGAGCTTCAGCAACTCTTTCATTTAAATGATGCATTTGATTTGACACAAGTAATTAGATTGGATATTTAGTTTGAAATGCTTGACTATATAAGTATATATTCTCAACAATTGTATATTTTGATGAGTCATGCATCTGCACCTGTTCAGGGGCTTACTAGTTGAATAGAACAGAAGAAAAGCAAACGAGAAAAACGTGAGACTTTCAGCAGCACATAACAAGGTAAGCTAAAGGAATTATCATATTTATAGTTTGTAAATATACTTACTCATTTGGTAATTTGTATTCTGAGACTCTTTAGATCCTACTAAGTATTATAAAATTTGGTCTGCTATGAGTTGATAAAGGCTGAGTTAACAATTTAGTATATAGAAGTTATTATTCTGAAGTTTTATTTATCTGTTTATATTACTTGACATGTATTGATCATACCTTGTAGTCAAACAAGCAATTTTTCCGTGGATGAATGCCAGGTTACAAATTTTTAACTCATCTCACCACAACAACGGTGAGATATTTTGTTTTATTTATGTTGTACTGAGCATATAAATTTTCTTTGATTCTTATCACCTCAACATCTTTCTACTATGTCTATAGGATAAAAATTAAACTTTATTTGGCTGATTTCTCTTTGTTGTATGATAAGTATTGGTGTTCTTATTTAGTTCTTTCCAAGTTTCAATTTATCTTATCCCATTTATTTTAATATTTCAGGAAGAACTAAAAAAATACAATAATGAGGCTAAAACCAATCGGTCCATGCATTGATGAATGAAAGAGAGGAAGATTAGAAACAGCTTTTATGTTTTTGTGTTGTTGTAACATTTGTTTTGGCAGTTGTTATTATATAATTGATATTATTTTGATAATATAAATGAAATTTTTTAATTTGATGTTGCTTTAAATTGTATGGTGCGTGTAGAAAGTATTGCAAAAATTTAATTATTAAAAAAAATATTAATTATAGAAAAAATATATTTGTAAAAAAAAACATATACCAACGACTTATTTCTTCCTATACCAACGAAAATATGCGGTGGATAAAGTTATTAAATAGTGTAACTAGTTGTTGCTATAGTTCTGAAGTTTTGTCCAACCCTGAAAGTTGTCGTTGGTATAAGATATTGGGACAGCAAATTGGCGTTGGTATAGCGAATTATAGTTGACGGAAGCAAACGTCCGTTGGTATAAGTTTTTGGACATTTACCAACGCTTTTTAGACCTTTACCGACGGATTTTTGTCGTTGGTAAATGTCAAATTTCTTGTAGTGATCTTCACTAAAATTCCAGACACTCTTTGCTACATCCGAGTTTTTCGTCAATCTTACGAAAACTCGATAAAAGGTTGAATTATCCTGGGTATTCCTGCGTTCCAACTCTAAGACATATTGAGAGTGTTTGAAATACTTATAAGGAAAGTGATTTCGTTCACGATTTAGCCTAGAACCATTTGATTGAAATTAATTTTCTAACAATCTTATAAGTAATTCAAGAAATTGACAACAGAGGCTTCTCGTTTCAAGCACGAAAAGATAAGTGTTTGTGTTGTAGACACATTCTAAACAGAAGAAAAATTTGCGTCATAAATCCGGATACATTTTATAGTTTTCATTATAAAAAATTAGAACATTGTTTTTTATAATTGATATTATGATTGTTCGGTAATGGTTAATCAATAAGTATTTATTGTTATCAATATGTATAGATTGTTAATGATATTATTACCACATCTGATATGTATGTATTATTAACGATGTATGTATATTGCTGCAACGTATAAACATTAAATGAAAAAATCACCTATCACTTTCAGTAATATATATTATTGAAAGCACTTAGGAACCTGCATGAAAAGATATGATGTTACGTTGACAATGCATTATATATACATATAGAATTGATACAGTGCACATTATATATAATTTTCCAGAAAGCACTATTCCAATATATGTATGGTTTGGCAATATTAACGTTTATATAATTCTTATCAAGCACTGTGTCAATTGAGGTGTAGTTTGGCTATATAATTTGGAAACCAAAGCAAATATCATACGCTGCAACTTTTATAAAATCATGCTATCAGTATGTTATATAATTTATTTTAGAAACAAATATGCGTATAAAATTAAATCCATCCATCAGTATTGTAGGATAAGGATCTATATGTTTGTATTGTACATTTGAATTGGTTTATTATAATTTATTTTTAAATTTATAATATATATATATATATATATATATATATATATATATATATATATATATATATATATATATATATATATATATATATATATATATATATATATATATACACTTTAATTGAATTTAACGTTTATATTTAGCATTTCTGCTTCATGTCTACATAATAATAAACATAAAATTTTGTGTTGATGTGATAAAATTGTATGATAGAATTTGTTAATCATCAAAGTGATTAAATTTATTAATTTATAATTTTAAATTATATAATTGAATTTTAACTTGGATTCTATGATAAATATGTTATGCGTATTGTTTGAATTCAATGAAATTTATTATTATAAGTCATATAAAGATCAACCAAAGATGGATCATTTTTAACTTGAAATTCAATGGTATTATCTAACTGCAGATAAGGATTAAATGCCTCTCTAGTAAGAGGGAGTCCAGTTATGGCAGCAACGTCAAAAAGGGTAGGAGTTATCATCCCAAATGGGAGATGAAAAATGTTATAGGTACTATCCCATAAGTATAAAGATGCGAGCAGTAAAGGTTGACAATAGCTGAAACCTAACTTCGACATCTGAGTTAAGTCGAAGATACCTAAGTCTTTCCAAACTTGGCCCTTTTTCTTTTCGACTTTGGTAAGCCAAGCTAGGTAAGGTTTGTTTAATATGGGGCATGATCGAAAAGGCCTGAAACTCTCAGTTATATAGTCTAACTGGAAAACTTCTCTCTCAGTTTTAGAGAATGAGGAAGTATTTTCAGCAGTTTTTCCTTAAGAGTTTTTATGGTTTTCTTAGCAGAATCTTCATTCTCCTCTTGTGAAGGTTTGGTTCTATTAGCTATAGGTTTTGTCACGTGATAAACTGGGAAAAACTCTGCAAATTTTTCTAAATCCCTAATAGAAATCTAGGGACCTATAAAACCTAGGGTTTTGCCAGAAAGAGATGAAGGAATGAGTACCTGAGAAGCATAGATGGCTTTCTGTTCTGGAGTAAGCTTCGGAGGTGATATGAACACTTGATTTCTAGAAGTCATAAGTTTGCTAAGAAGTTCAGTTTGAGGAGCAGAATCCTTTGAACTTCTGGTTTCTTTCTTGCTATTAGACTTGTGTTGCTTCTTAGTGAGAGACATTGTTGAAGAAAGTTGAGTTAACTGAAGTTCTTAGAAGGAAAAAATGGGTTTTTGCTCTGAGAATGTTTAAGGGTTTCAAATTTGCATAAGCAAAAGTGAAGAAGTGGGGAAGATGAGATATTTATAGGAGGTCTGTGGCAGTTAGAAAGTTTGCCCATTAAAGAGTTAGTGGGACACGTGTTACCTCCCTATGGGGAAGAAAGAGTGGTTATTTTTTTTCTTTTCTTGGAAATTGATTGCTTTGATAGCAATGATGAAAGCTGTTACAGGCACGTCTGAATGGACGTTTTGGAAAAAGGTGTAATCATTACTCATAACGTCATAGCAGTAAATGATTATAATAATAGGTTTAGCCTGTCGAAATTCCATATGGTATTCAAAAATGAGCATTTCTCTACATAACGAAATACACATTTTTGATGGGGCAATTTGTTGACTGATAATCTCGACAGAAGCTGGGTCAAAGAGTAAAACAAATTATTCTTTATGTTTTGGGCTTCGATTGGATAAGATGGGACAAAAGCCCAAGTTATCAGGATCGAATAGTCGTATTCGTTGACAGCTTTAAAATTTGAAGTTATTTGGATATAACGCGTCGAAGACTTGGCGCTCACAGGAAGAAAGAATTTGAATTCAAAATTGATCAAGCCCTTCGTCGAAGACGCGTGGAAGTCTATTATTCAAAAGGATCATGCAAATGTCGAACGTGACATGTTTCAGGAGAAGCACCGTTAGGGTCGAATTAGTATAAATAGGAGTCTTAATGTTAATATTCAGTGTGTTCATTTTGTACAAATTACTCAAATACTCAAAGTACCAGTGTTAGAGAAAAGAGTTGCAGAGAATGTACGTTTAGAAACACCATTGTTTTTATTTCAAAGCCATTTACTTTATCAGTACAAAAGTCTTTTACATACTCTTTATATTTCCTTTATTTCCAAGTTGAAACCTTTATTATTCAAGAATTCACTACGCCAAATTTAATTTTTAACAGCACCCCTACTAAAGCGCTTCTGGTAAAAAGCGCTCTTATAGGTTGCACTAAAAACAAAATAAAAAAACACGCTAAAAAAGCGCTCTTAAAGGGGGGGGGGGGGTATGAGAGCGCTTCTGAAAAGCGCTGTGGTAGGGGGGGTGTATGAGAGCGCTTTTGAAAAGCGCTTTGGTAAGGGGGGGTATGAGAGCGCTTTTGAAAAGCGCTTTGGTAAGGGGGGGGTATGAGAGCGCTTTTCAAAGCGCTGCTATAGGGGGGTTTAATGAGAGCGCTTTTTGCTAAAAAGCGCTGGTATAGACCAGGCTATGAGAGCGCTTTTCAGAAGCGCTTTAGTAGCCTTTATTAGTAAAAATTAAAAACAAAAACACGCTTTCACTTTCTCACTTTCTCTCTTTCTCACAGTACTGTTTCTCACTTTCTCTGCAACCGAAAAACCCTCCCTCCGTCGCCAGCCACAGCCACCACCGTTCGTCCCTCCGTCGCCAGCCACCACCGTTCGTCCCTCCGTCGCCAGCCACCACGTTCGTCCCTCCGTCGCCAGCCACCACCGTCGTTCTCTCCTCCGTCTGACTGTGCAAGGTAATATGATTTATGGGTTTAGTTTTAAGGGTTTCAACTAAGGGTTGCATTGCAATTTGAGAATGAAGCATATTACATGTTTGATTAAATGTCTTTAGAGTGTTATATATTTTGAAGTTTTGTTAAGTTTTTATTGTTCTCTCTTAAATCTTTGTGTCTTAAAGATTCATCATGTATTAGAATATTCTAAACATAGTTAGACACTTAACCGGTTTAATTTGGTTGATGTAAAAGGGAATTGAAGATTCAGTTCCGGTTTTGATTTTGATTTTGAGTTTAGTTTAATTTAAATAGCTATGGCAATTGAAGATTCAGTTCCGGTTTTAACAAATTCTGATTCTGTTGAGCAGGAAAAAGTGCTTCCTTTAACTGATAGTATGATGGAAAGGGGTTTAGGGATATTTGGTTGGTTAGAATTTGTGCAGTGCATTATTGTTTCATTTGCAATGTTCTTTGAAGTTCTATTAAGGTTCTCTCATCCTGTGTGATCTTTATTAAGTTTAGAGATTGTTTAAATCAGCCCCTGTACTGTGTGTTCTTTATTAAGTTTAGAGGTTTGAATCTTGGGACCGGATCGATTGCACTTTAGGATTTTTAGCACCGGTTAACTACGTGTTCAGGTTTTTCTTTAATAGTTGGACTGTGAATTCTGTTTCTGCTGATGTTTTGGATTTCTATAAAAAGGATTTCTTTCAAATGGTGCAATATATAGTAATTTTTCCTCTTTTTTTCGCCACCTGTAAGCTATATGATTATGGTATTTGTATTTTACCTTGCCCATATCTTCGTTATTATCAAGGTTATGTTAAATTAAGAAATAGTTTGGTGATAAGAATTTTGCATTATCATTATTATTTTACTATGCAACTATGCTTAATTTTATGTTTCAAAAGGAGAAAACTAGTAACACGAACTTCAGAATTTCATGTAAAAGGAATGTAAATGACCTTAACTGTCAAAAGGCAAACAAGGAAGTATTATTTGTAGCATATTTATGTCTTGGACTTTATGATTTTAATCATATTATTATCCTTTTTCTTATTTCTAGAGTTTTGTATTGTAGAAGTAGGTTAATTATAAAATGGTCTTGGACTTTATAATTTTAATTTTAATCATATTATTTAACTGCATCGTGTGTGTGTGTTTAATTTTACAGTTACTTTGAAGTCTCTGGTTTCTACTTGTACAACGCCGATTCAAACCTACCCATCTCCCACATCAAGTCTAACTCAGGTTACTATCCCTTTCTTCTTGCTTATAGTTTGTTATTTTCTGCTTATAGTTTATTGTTTATGGTTATATTTAATATCAATTTAGTGTCTCTCAACCAGTTTTTTGGTTTGTGGACTTATATTAATTACCTTGAAATAAGGTAATGTCTTCTTTAAGAAATCGGGTATTCTGATTAGGTATTCTGATTAGGTATTCTATTATGATGATAGCTATTTATTATCTTGACAGAATTCCTTAGTACCTGATAGAGAAACCAAGAAGCATTTGTTTAGCTTAATTAAGTCATGGATAAGACATGGATGAGATCAAACCGATTGTCGAAAGAGTACGAGAAAGGGGTATGGGAATTCGTTGAGTTTGCGGTTAAGCACTCCGAAGACCCGCTTCGAATGCCGTGTCCTTGCTTGGGTTGCTGTTATGGGGATAAGGTTGACGGGAAACAGTTGGGATCCCATTTACTACGGTTTGGAATTGATAGAAGTTATACATGTTGGACAATGCATGGTGAGAAAAGGAACGGGAATGCTGGGTCGAGTTGTAATAGGAAGTATGCTTCAAACGACGATTGCACAGACACATACGATTGCGATCGAGTCGAAGAGATTGCAGAAGCGCTTGAAGAAGATCTTGCGGATTGTCCCAAAATGTTTGAGAGGTTGGTAAGCGATGCAGAGAAACCGTTGTATGATGGTTGTTCAAAATTCACAAGATTGTCTGCGGTGTTAAAGTTGTACAACTTAAAGGCGGACAATGGATGGTCGGATAAAAGTTTCACAGAGTTATTAGCCCTTATGAAAGATATGCTACCACAGGATAATGTTCTTCCCAATCGAACGTATGAAGCCAAAAAGATGTTGTCCTCTATTGGCATGAGCTATGATAAGATACATGCATGTCCAAACGATTGCGTTTTGTTTCGAAACGAGTATGCAGCGTTGAATGAGTGTCCTAAATGTGGTGCCCCTCGATATAAGAAAAAGTTGTCTCCTGCTAAAGTCTTATGGTATTTTCCTATAATTCCGAGATTTAGACGCATGTATCGTAGTGAGACCGATTCAAGACACTTGACTTGGCATGCAGATGAAAGAATTATTGATGGAAAGTTGCGACATCCGGCAGACTCACCACAATGGATGAAAGTTGATACTGATTATCCTGAATTTGCAAAAGAAGCAAGAAACCTTCGGTTGTCATTGTCTACTGATGGAATGAACCCGCATGGTATTCAAAGTATCTCGCATAGCACATGGCCTGTGATTCTTATGATCTATAACCTACCTCCGTGGCTATGTATGAAGCGTAAGTACATGATGTTATCAATGCTAATTTCTGGGCCTAAACAACCAGGGAATGACATAGACGTATACTTGGCACCGTTAATCGAAGATTTAAAGTTTTTGTGGGACAACGGTGTGGAGGTTTACGATGGGTATAGGAAGGAAAGTTTCAACTTGAGGGCGATGTTGTTTGGAACAATTAATGATTTTCCAGCATACGGAAATCTATCCGGGTACAGCAATAAAGGTCAAAAGGCGTGTCCCGTTTGTGAAGATGAAACCGATACGACACGATTGGATCTTTGTCAGAAGAATGTCTTTCTCGGTCATCGTAGATTCTTAAATTCTAATCATCACTACCGTGGGTGGAGAAAAGCATTCAACGGAAAGGCCGAACATGGTACAGCCCCGCCTTTTTTGTCAGGTGATCAAATTTTTGAAAAGGTGAAAGATGTGAGCACTCAGTTTGGCAAGCCTTTTGCACATTCACTTGTCAAGGGTGGGTGGAAGAAGAAGTCCATTTTTTTTGAACTTCCATATTGGAAGTCGTTGTACGTAAGACATTTCCTGGATGTTATGCATATTGAAAAAAATGTATTTGACAGCGTTATAGGTACGTTACTCAATATACCAGGAAAGTCTAAGGATGGCGTTAACATAAGGAATGACATGGCAAACATGGGGATGAGAACTGAATTGAGACCCGTGACGAAAGGAAGACGAACATATCTGCCACCTGCTGTTTACACTCTATCTAGAAAGGAGAAGAAAACATTGTGTAAGTTCCTCAGTGAAGTTAAAGTTCCAGAAGGCTACTCTTCAGATATTAGAAGACTTGTGTCCATGAAAGACCTCAAGTTAAAGAGTTTGAAGACGCATGATTGTCATGTTATAATGGAACATTTTTTACCAATAGGTATACGTTCTATTCTGCCAGAAAAAGTAAGAAGTGCAATAACTAAGCTGTGTTTCTTCTTCAGGTCAATTTGCAGTAAGGTGGTCGATCCCGCGATCTTACCAACATTGCAAAAAGAGATAGTTGTTACTTTATGTGATCTTGAAATGTATTTTCCTCCCTCGTTTTTTGACATAATGGTTCATCTAGTCGTTCATCTTGTGAAAGAGACACAATTGTGCGGACCAGCTTATATGAGATGGATGTACCCTGCTGAACGTTATATGAAAATATTAAAAGGGTACGTGAAAAACAGAAGTCGACCGGAGGGTTGTATTGCCGAACGATACGTTGTTGAAGAAGCGGTTGAGTTTTGTACTGAATATCTGTCAAATGTTCAATCAATTGGACTCCCCAAATCTCATATTGTCGAAAAAAAAGAAGGAAAAAGGCTAATTGGAAATAAAGTTGTGACAGTATCAATGGTCGAACGGGATCAAGCGCACTTGTATGTTCTGCACAATGAGATTGAGGTTGAGCCGTATGTTGAAATGCACAAGGTTGTTCTCCGAGATTTAAATCCAAATAGAAATGAGAACTGGATAGTACGAGAGCACAATCGAAGTTTCATTCCGTGGTTTAGGGATCATATTTATTCAAAGTATCGTTCAGATCCTGCTTCAGTAACAGAAAGGTTGAGATGTTTAGCCTATGGTCCAACTGTAATTGTGCTTTCTTATAGCGCATACGCTATTAATGGATACACATTTTATACCAAAGAACAGGATGATAAAAGTACTATGCAAAATAGTGGTGTTACCTTGGTAGCTGAAGCAATGCACATATCAAGTGCGAATGACTTAAATCCGAAATTTGCAAATTTGTCATATTTTGGGGTTATCGAGCGCATTTTGGTGTTTGATTACGCGAAGTTTCAGATTCCTGTATTTGGTTGCAAGTGGGTTGAAAATAATAGTGGCATACGAATGGATAAGTCAGGATTTTTGCAAGTGGATCTCAATAGGGTAGGGTACAAAGATGAGCCTTTCATTTTAGCCTCTCAAGCTAAACAAGTGTTCTATGTCAATGATCCGACAAGTACGAAATGGTCTATAGTGCTTTTATCTAACAAAATAGTAGATGAAAACATTGAAGATCAAGGTGATATTGGTGTTGGCATTGAATCTTGTACAAGAAACGATCAAAATGAGAATGAATCTTGTACTAGAAATGATCATAATGAGGGTATTTGGATCAATCCAACCGTCCGCGTTGTTAAGAGACGCGTAGAACACAATCCTACCAAGAAAAGAAAGAGACGTTAGTGATAAAGGTAATAGTATACATATTCCGACTAATTTGTTTTATTCAATTTGTACCGATTGTTTTAATCAATAGTATAGTACTTATTCAATTTTGGTGCATATTCTCGTTTTGTACATAACTTTTGAACCATGTATCCGTTTGTCGACTTCTTTACATGTAACTATACTATTTTGACGATTCCGGAGCTGCTCATGCACTTATATGTTCATTTCGGGACTGTTTTTTTATCGGTTTTGCTTCTGCCCGTAATCAAAAGTCGGGCTTAGGGTCTGAATTTCGGAAAACCGACTTTATTTTTGAGTCCGTGGGGACGTTTTACCATAGCCATGTAAATTTCGTTCAATTCCGACAACTTTATTTTTTGACGCTTATTTTGATTTGTACCGATTTTGTTTCCGATTTACTTGTACATGCATGGTTTGACTTCCATTTTACTTGTATAGATTCTTAGCTTATTAATAGTGTACTAATGTGCTTTAGTTTGTTTGATACAGGTTAAATGGCTCCGGATAGAGATGCTCCACCTGAAAACTCACAAGAAAGAGATGCCCAAGAAAGAGATGCCACGGATACAAATGCTCCACCTGATACTGAAGCAAAAGAAGTTGCACGAGGCATCACTATCATGAAGGGAATCGTTCGACATAGAGACCAAGGATTAGTATACCGATTGGAATGGAATTCTGATAAACAAGCAATTGGTCCTAATTCTGCAAAGTTGACAAGTTATATTGGTACACTTGTTCGTATGCATATTCCGGTCTCCGTAGCTAGATGGAATATGAAAAGCAAAGACTTGGATGAGAAAAAAGACGCGATTTGGGACGAGCTTCAGGTATATATCATATATGGTTAATTGTTGTTATTATCTTGACGATAAATTGTTTAAATTACTTATACTAACACACTATGCGTATGTTTTTTTGCAGAGGACTTTTGAGATACCAGATGATCGTAGACGCTACATACTTGGTTTGGCCGGCAAAAGATATAGAGGGTGGAAAGCTTTTTTGACAAACACTTATCTTAAGGATAAAGATGGAAACTTTCTTGAAGAGGCACCGGGACGGCCAAAAAAGTATGAGATCTTCATTGGTGAAGAAGATTGGGCTAAGTTTGTAGAGCAAAGAGATGAAGATTTTCGGAAAAGGAGTGCCAAGAATAGTGAGAGAGCATCCAAACCCGCATATCCATACAAAAAAGGGCGTTTGGGATATGCACGCTTGGAGGATAAAATTGTAAGTAAATAGAAATGCGTTTTAATTAATTGTCTAAATGTGTTTTATTTGATGATTTTATCATTTGTGTCAATGCATAGTTAGAGGAGACTAAAAGTGAGGAAACCTCACTTCCTGAACATGTGTTGTGGAGGGAAGCTCGTGTGGGCAAGGATCATGCTGTCGATCCCGAAGTTCAGAGAGTTTTTACTGAATGTGTAAGTATAATACTGTGTCTTTAATTAAATCAAATGTTTTTTAATATATAAATGATTTTTTAATGTAAATGAATTACAGGAGACCTTGTCGCAATCGGCATCCACCGGTGAGGGGAGCATACTTAGTAGAGCACTAGATGCTCCTGAGTATCCCGGTCGGGTGAGGGGTAAGGGTCATGGTGTGACTCCAACCTCTTTTTACAAGAGTCCTAGGAGAAGAAATCCTTCAAATGAAGAAGTGTTGCAAAAGTTGGCGGAATTGCAAGCACAAGTCTCTGAATTGCAAAGAGATAAAGAGGCGTATATGAGAGAAAAGTGCAACACTTCATCGGTGAAAGAAACTAGTGATAAGGCTAGTATCAACTATCAAAGGAAATTTCCCGAGGTAATTATAATTTTTTTTCCTTTTAAATTGTTCTATTTTATTAATGATAATGACTTTATATTTACTATTGGTTTAGGGCATTTCATCTTGCCAACTATACTTATCGGAACCGAGTTATCGACTAGTTGGCAAGGGAAAAGTGCACAACACTTTGGGAGATTTACTTCACCATAGACCGCTCCCGGATGGACACCTGAAAGTATCGGTGGATGTTGTAGTAGATCATGATGCGATGCTACCGGTACCTGACATGGTCTCAGAGACGACATTGCTGCGAGATGCAATAGGATCATTTGTTGCATGGCCCTCGGAGCTCATTACCATTAGTGATGAGGTATATTGAAAACGATTATGAATCATTTAGTTTTCGAATGTCAATTCTAAACCGTTTATTAATTATTTTTTACATTTTAATTTTAGACTGCTCCTATAAAACCCACAGTTAAGGGTAAAGGGATTTTACAGGAGGAGGAGTCCGTTGCATCACTAAAAGAGGTACATTTAAAGTGTTAATAATTAATCTGAATCTAAATCTGCATGATTTTATATTTTACATAACTTATATGATTTTTAGGCATCCGCTCGAGAGTCACAACAAGTGACGCAGCAAGTTCGTACCGTACCACCCACTGGTCCTCCGAAGCCAGCGGGAAAAAAAGGCGGTGCTTTTGTGCCTCGGTACCGGTCGACGCTCGCAACAATGGTTGATATGTCCGATTTGACGGATGGTGCTTTACGTGAAATCGTTATGGATGAGAGTGTCTTCGGTATTGAATTCAAGTCACTTATTACACTTGATGACTTGGAGGAGATTTTTAAGCATGATCAACTAGGCGTCAATAACATGCACTCATACATTCGGTAATATTCCCTCATCCGATATATTATTTAATTAGTCCCACAATATAATTTATTTACACATTTCAATGAAAATAATCTAATGTTTATTATGTTTTTATTTAAGGTTGTTGTATGACAGAGTGTTGCGCGGGACTCCGTTGTCTAACAGATTCCGTTTCGTGTCTTCCGCCCACTGCAGCGGAATGGCAATTGATTCGGAACCGGAATCAGTTAGACAGTGCTTAGTAGATAGATTCATGTCCACCGGCAATACAGAATGTCTGCATCTTTGGGCGTATAATACTCGACCAGTAGGGTTAGTTTCTCATTCTTTGTTCATCTAATCTCTGTTTCTTTTGTGTATAGCAAAATTTTCATATAACCTATTGTTTTTATTTATAGAGCACACTGGTTGCTGCTTGCTATCAACCCTATAAGGGAAGTCGTGTATTATCTGAATTCGGTAAATGGTGAATGGACCAATTATCCGGCCATGAAGGACATCGTTGATTTGTAAGTGGGATCGTTCTAAATATATATTCGTGTATATTTATATATATATATATTTACTTATTTGTGGGATTGATCTAAACATATGCTTTTATATATTTGTTAATTAGATCAATACAAGTGTTCCGAAGTCAACGGGACGCACAGGTATCCCGAACTAAATCTAGCAACATTACTTGGATCCAAGTGCAGGTACATTATTTTTCACAATGTTGCTTATAATATATTTATGCTACTTGATAAAACAATGCACAACTATAGAATCTTATTTGTTTTTCTATATATGTAGTGCCCGCAACAGAAAAACAGTTACGATTGCGGATACTTTGTATTGAGGTTTATGAAAGAAATCCTTCAGGCAAATCAATTAGAGATTCCGATCACGGTATGAATTTATAACTTAAGATAATTTCATATAATTTATTACATTTAACTAAATGTATCATTCATATTTTGTTTTTGTTTTGTAGTACCTTGACGAATTCCGTGCCACTGGATACCCGAGACTTAAGTTGGAAGAAATAAAAGAGGATTTGTGTCATTTTTATATTAAGCGCTTTTTCATGTAGGATTTGTGTCGAATTGAAGTACTATAATATTATTGATGTTGTAATGATGTATATATATAATATTGGATATTATAATGGTATTATATTAGTATATATATATATTGTCTTACTGATGGCTGAAATAATATCGTCGAAAATAAATTACAGGTCGAAAATATTACAGGCTGAAAACATATTACAGGTCGAAAATATTACAGGTCGACTGGGAGGATTAAATTACAGGCTGCACATTAAAATACCTCATTTAGCTACTAAAGCGCTTTTTAAAAAAGCGCTCTTAAAGGACCACATACTAAAGCGCTTCTTTTTAAAAGCGCTGCCAAAGATTACTAAAAAAGCAAAAAAAAAAAAAAAAACAACATACTAAAGCGCTTTTGTAAAAGCGCTCTTATAGGGGGGGCTATAAGAGCGCTTTTTCTGGAAAAAGCGCTCTTAAAGCCCACCCTATAAGAGCGCTTTTAGAAAAGCGCTTTAGTATGTTGCGTTTTTTTTTTTAATTTTTTCTCTCACAGGTGGGCCTATCACAGCGCTTTTCTGGAAAAAGCGCACTTAAAGGGGGGCCTACCAGAGCGCTTTTTCCTGAAAAGCGCTCTTAAAGGGGGGCCTACAAGAGCGCTTTTTCCAGAAAAGCGCTCTTATAGGGGGGCCTACCAGAGCGCTTTTAAAAGCGCTTTCGTAGCCTATGCCAGCGCTGGCTTTGGCAGCGCTTAAAAGCGCTGTTAAAGGCCAAAAAAAGCGCTTTAAAAGCCCTTCCTCGTTGTAGTGATTATTTACTTTATTTAGTTGAATTACTTTGCTTCGTGCTCTTATCGTTTATTGCCTTCAAGAAAAGCTTTAATATTCATTAAGAAGTAATATTGTCAAAAACATGAATTCTATTATAAACCTATAAATTACGACACATGTTCTAGGATCAATCTAATCGATCCTGAAAGTTACCAAAGTGTTTGATTTGGAAGACTAACGTTTGTTTATCAAATACCTATAAATTGAACATTCTAGATTCAGAAAATACATCCGATAAGCCTATCATCTTCACTAAAATTTCAGACACTCTTTGCTACATCCGAGTTTTTCGTCGGTCTTACGAAAACTCGATAAAAGGCTGAATTATCTTGGGTATTCATGCGTTTCAACTCTAAGACATATTGAAAGTGTTTGAAATACTTCTAAAAAAAATGATTCCGTTCATGATTTAACCTCGAACCATTTGATTGAAATTAATTTTCTAACAAAAATTAGATCAATCTCATAAATGAGAATGGACTTAACCTAAAACTTAATGAAAAGAGTTTTTCATTAATCCTTTTAATGCTTTATGTTTTTCTTTAATTTAAACTCTTTGCATAATTTATGGCCTCTTATGCCAATTGGTAATATGCAGTTTGGTAGTTATGGATAATTATAATCCAAGAAAATTACAATTTAGTCACGGACGAATTTTCAAAAAAATATATTTTCGAAAATCTTTTTTGGAAGTGTTACGGTTTACAATTTTAGCTTCCAAAATTTTTAACTCAAACTTTTTGAAATTTTATTCCATTTTTAAAATAAACATTTATGTCAGAAATAGCGTGGAAGTGAAGTCAAATAAAAAAATGTTAAATTTTATATTTTTTATAGTTTATAGAAATGAAGATAAAAGTAGGGGTGGGAATAGGATAAAATTTCCAATGTTGGGTATACAATTTTCTCTCTATTTGACTCAAAATGGGCCTGGCCCCAAATCTATTCTATTTCCTTTTTTCTAAATAAATCGAGGATTCTACATGCACCCCCTAAGTTATATATGACATTCCTTTATATTTTTTTATTGACAAAAATGTTTTTGAGATTAATTACTTAAAAAATATTTACATTCGTTAAAAAAATTACTTTTTAAAATTAGTAAAATTTGACATTTGCGGTACATTCTTAGAAATTTCCAGTATACAAAATTTATTATTTATCGGAGGTTATTTATATTTTACAAATTTTTGGTAGCAAATTACTGAAAATTTCAAATTTTCGATGTCGAAAGAGAAAACCAGAGTAACTTACCAAAATATTTGAAATTTTCAGTTGTCACAAATTCTACTGAAAAATTTGAAATTTAAGGTAATATCGAAAATTTTGAAATTCCTTGAAATTTCATGTATGTATATGTTTACCCTAGAATTTGGTAAACAAGTGCTTGTCTTCCAACAAAAGATTTTGGTTACTTACAGGATCAACTAGATTGATCCTAGGACATGTGTATAATTTTGGTGATCCAAGTGTTTCGAATACTCATCTTCTCAATTATGATAGTTAATTTATAAGGAATTGTGATGCTATGGGAAGTAAATACAGGAAAGTAAAGAGATTTCGACTTAAAGGTAAAACGAATGAAAAGAAATTTTGTAAAATTAAATTGACAATTGAATAAAATCTGGTGAATCATACATACATTCTCAGAAACTCTTTTCTGGGTTAACTTTGGTACTTCGAGTGATATTGAGTGTTTGAACGGAATTGAACATACTAAATCCTAATGCTAAGATTCTATTTATACTAATTCGACCATAACTTTCTTTTCTTAACAGAAAGTCACGTTCGCTATTTGCATGTCCTTCGAATCCTCATGCTTCCACGTGTCCTTTTGGATAAGATCATTTGTTTGAATTTGAATCTTCTTTCTTTCAAAGAACCAAATCAGCCAACGCGATCGTAGAAGCATTTTCCTTCGAAGCTTCCAAAACATTCTAAGTTTCATCTGCCTCACGAGAACAAAGGCTTTTGTCAATAGTTAGAAAAATAAAACCACTCACGAGCTTGGTAGTCGAACAGTATTTATGAGATTATCCTAAATTTCTTCTTGAAACAACTCTATTTCAACAATCTTTATTTTAACTCAACATTTCTTTGTCGTCGAAATTCTGAGCTAACAAATTTCCCTCAATAAATGTTTATTTCGAAACCTTGGAGAAATGGACATTTTTTGTGAACTTTCAACTTCGACGCATAAACCATTTCAACACGACTCTTCACTTTCGTGACTTCATGGTCATAATAACCATGTCTTTCAAATTTCTCTTCGAGACGTGCGTAGCCACCCTTGACGATTACTCCTATTAACTAGGAGTGGGTTTGTAACTTGTGCAACCGCTTATACATCCTCTTGCAGACTTCCACGTGCCCCACTCACCTTAACACTTTAACTCCAAAGAAGTACAAACAATTGTTTTTTACTTCTCTAAATAGTGTAGTTTCTCCCACTTCACACTTCCCCTGCTTCTTTGTTTTTCTCAACTATACCATTACTTCCTTCTCCAACCCCACAATCTCAAGCTTCCAAACTCCAAAACACTTCAACAATGGAACCAAAGGAAACCAAGGCACAGAAGCAACAACAAGAAGCTTCTTTTCAGCCTATCATCAAAATTCCTCAACCAACATTGGTGGGGAATCAAGAATATGTACCAAAGCCTCCTCTACTTGAGGAAAAAACTAGAATTTATGCTTCCTAGGTACTCATACCTTTAACAATTTCTGGTGAGACACATGCGTTTATGGGTCCTATGCTTGACCCTAATGTATATGCATGTCTTATCTCAATTTTCTTCCCTGTGTATCATAGAACTAGGCCTTTAGCTAGTAAGAAGAAACTAGATGATAAGGGGAAACCTGTGACTGTTGCGCAGCCCAAACCACCACAGGATCAAGCAAAGTTTTCGACTGACGCTCCAATCATGTATAAATCAATAAATTTAGATTATATGACCAACACTTTTAAATTTTTTTGATATACACCTTTAGCAAAGGACCCTGAACCCTACTATGCTTGGCTGGCCAAGGTTTAATGGCTTTTTTATACTTCTGGGATGCTTCCCACAATACCTTCCATCTCCCCTGTGGGATGATTGTAACACCTGAGGCCGAAGATGGCGAGAGATGGTTGCACCGCATGTAACACCTGGGGCCGAAGAGGGCAAGGGTGGTCGCCACATCGGAATGAGAGGAATCCTAAGGTCGTGCAGGTATGAGACTGCATGGTTGAAGCAAAGCTTATAAGGATTGATGGGTACTACCTATACCAACAAGATGCATCTTCTTTTCGGTAGCCTGTTCCATAAGAACTTCATAGTTAAGCGTGCTTGACTTGAAGAAATTCTAGGATGGGTGATATTCTAGGAAGTTTCCCGGAAAGCGTGTGAGTGAGGACAAATCATGCTGAAAAGACCCGTGTTAGTTTGTGGGGTCAGTCGATCATCCTGAAAGTAGTATGGGGCTTTACAAATGATGACCTGACCCTTTTTGACATCGCTATCGTCATTGGGCTTCGACCAACGGGGGAAGATTTCAACCCAAACTTTATGGACGAAGATACTATAAGCTTCAGTGAAGGTAAAGCCACCTTTTCTCAGTATACTATTCACCATCATGACAAAACTAGTAATGAAGTTTCGGATGTAGAGCACATTTCTTTTCTAGCCCTTTGGCTAACGAGGTGTGTCTTTTGCTCGAGATCACTTCAAGTAGCGAAGAGGTTCCTCACCATGGCGAATCAACTGAATGCTGGGCAGAAATTATGCCTAAGTCAAATGATCCTAGGTTCACTCTATGAATCCTTAGGGGAATCTGTTGATTACTTGAGGCAGTACAAACTAGGAACCAACATTCTCTTTGTGGGCCCTTTCTGGTTGCTCCAACTGTGGTTGAATGCCACATTCGAGTCTTCATTACCCACCAAGGACACCATTGACGAAGATGATGAGGTGATCAAGAACGGGATTATCGAAGGAAGGAGGCTAGCGTGTTTGACTCCTAGCAACAAAGGGGTGCATCTGCCAGATTCTTTTACATCCTTCGTGATGAAGTTTGCAAAACGGTATATTTTTACTCCTTCGATGGCTCCTTTTTCTAGTAGGACTTGAGGTCCCGAATGGTTTAACTAGGAATTTCATGCCCCTTCACCAGATCAGAGGGAGGAGTCTATAGCCATTTATGAGGCATTCCTCACCCCTAAGTTACTTGTCCATAGACTGGGGCCTTTGAAAAGACATTATGCTCTAGTCAGTTATCAACCCAACTTAGTCTCTCGGCAGTTTGGTTTGATCCAGATAAAACCTAAACCCCTTTATGCGAAGAAAGCTCACATGAGTCTCTATAGTATGTTTTCCACTGAAGCTGGATATGAACAAAGGATAGCTCGATACATTGGCGTCACCACTCTTACTCCTATCTCTTTTTAACCTTTCTTCTATTGCACTCAAGAGTTTGCGAATTAGTGGAAGGACTACTACACCAATGAAATTTTTTATGTGTCTGACTTCACCAAACACATGACTCGTGCTTTTGCTTTTACGCATGAGCGTTTCCAGAAAGGTGCGAAACTCATATCAAGGAGATTCAAGCGTTCCAAAAGTACTTTGAAACTGCCTACAGGCCTGATGATCTTAGTCGAACCATATGTGAAGCTGCAGATACTTTAAAAGATAAGTTCGCCAAAGAATGGAAACATTAAAACCGCCTTCATACGTTAAACCTAAACAACGCTATGAAACAACTTTTAATATGTATCCTCCAAATTTACCTCGACTGCTCAGTCCTAAATTTGGCGAGGCTCTCATCCCTCCATTTCCAGATTGGTTCGTCTGTGGGGATTTTGTAAAGAACCTTCATGAAGAATCAAAGAAACATTCTCATGGGGTGGTTTCGACTAAGCATACTTGGACAGTTTCAAATGGCATCTTCATATTGGCCTAGAACACATTCGCGTTCTTTCTTCGATACTTGAAGGTGTGGAATGAGCGAATCTTTCGACTTGCTTTAACAACTTTTTTAACTTGTTGTGACTTACTTTTCTTTCTTTTGAATTTCAGGGGTTGATCGAAGACAAGCCACCAAAGACAAAGCTAGTGTTGTTGCACGGAAGCTGCTGCTTCTTTGAAAGAGAAAGAAAAAAGCGAGGGGACCACCACTAACAAACCCACTCCGCAAGTAATTACTCGAATTATTTACAAACATCCATATTCACGCATATGTATTCGAATACTTATCTTTGCAATTTTCCAGGTCAACAATAAACCTCATGCTACTCCGAAGAAACAAAGAGCAAATCCATAAGAAGCCATTCCCATTGGTTCAGACTTTAAGGATCTGTCTCCACCACAATCGAAACTTGCTCCAAAGAAGAAGGCCAAGACCTTGACCTCCATCATTCAGACGAAGATCACAGGCAAACTCAAGCTAGAGAAACCTGTTGCTTAGAGGGTACTAAATATAGAGCCTCTTTAGACTGTTGCTGCTGCTGAAGTTATCGAAAGTGACAATTCTAGCCATGGGGCCACAAGTCATAAGGTATTTTATTTGACTTAACTTCTCTTTTCATTGCAAATTTTTCGATTTCAATTGGCGCTTAACTTTTCGATTTGATACCGGCACTGCTACTTCGAGCATCAAATATAAAATCCTTGTGAGTACTGACTTACTGTTTTACGTTGGAAATTCGTAAACAAGAGCTAGTCCTCCAAAATGATTATTATTCTGGTTGCTCGCATGATCGACTAGATTGATCCTAGGACATAGTATAAGTTTCAAAATTTTGATGTTTGTACTGTGTTCATTCTTTGTTTTATTTGTGGCTAATTTGTAAGTAAAAAGAAATGTGTTTTAAAGGTACAAAGTAAAGTGCAGAAATGTTAAAGATTTTGATTCAAAAAAGTAAAGAAAGTAAAAGGAACTTTAATGAAGATAAACGTAAACTTGTAAAAGGCTTTGTAATTTTATTGAAAATGAATGGTAATTCACATTTCCATTTCTCATCACTCGTTTCTCGATACACTTTGATACTTTGAGTATGATTGAGTTTTGTTCAAATTTGAACACCCTGAAATCTAACGCTAAGATTATAATTTATACTAATTCGACCCTAACAGCCTTTTCTTAACGGAATGCCACGTTTCTCGCTTGCATGATCTTCGAACTCTAAGGCCTCCACACGTCCTTTTTCGATAAGAAAAATCATTTAAATTTGAATATTCTTTCGTTCGAGGCGCCAAACTCAACCAACGTGGTCGTCGAAACTTATTTCTTAAGAACTCCATAATATTTTAAGTCTTTATCTTCGTCTTCGAGGATATAAACCTCGCAGGTATTTCGACAAGATAATGTCACTTCAAACATTTGATATTTCGAAAAGCCTTCAAAAGCTGGATTTCATGTCTCTCTTCGAAATATCTTCTTTTCAATAATCTTCTCCTTATTCGTCGAAATTCTCAGCTAACAAATTGCCCCCAATAAATACCTATTTCAAAATTCTTGTAGAAATGGACATTTCTTGCGAACTTGCAATTTCAATTTATGGACCTTTCAATATCCTTTCGTGACGTCATGGTCATGATGACCATGCTTGAGACGTGCACGAATCTACATAATGATCACCCCTAATATTTAGGAGTAAGGTTGTAAATTGTGCAACCGTCTGCACCACCTCTCACGTTTTTAGGGATGCCACTGCACCGGCTCCTTAAAAGATCCGTCACGGCAAGAAAGAGTAAGAATATTTACAAAAGATTTTTACAAAATAGAATAACTATCCTCGAGTAATAACTCGCTTCCATGTGATAAGAACACCTCTCTTTTTTAGGTTTATTACTACCTCCGTTCCTTTATATAAGAGACAATTCACTTTTTAGATTCATTGAATAATTAATGTATCTAGTCAATATATATACCAGATACATTGATTATTCAATGAACCTAAAAAATCAAATGTCTCTTATATAAAGGAACAGAGGTAGTATTAAAATGGACAAGTCTAACTTAAAAAAGGACAAATCTTTAACTATTTATCATATGCATAAATTATCACCAACAACAAAATCAGAGAAATATGAATAGTGTATATTGCTGAGGCGAAAAGGACTAATCATGCATGAACAAAATTACAGAAGAAGAATTTGTAGGCAATGTGGGTTAACATGCCAAGTGCTATGATATCAATCACAAACTGCATTTTTAACTTACTCAAATTCATGCAGTTTGATACCATGTTCTTCTGTCAGAGAATACCAATAATGGCTGGCAATCATCACTGGCTATTTTAGTTGTGGGTCAGTTCTGAGTACAAAAATTACTTCTGAACAATCCAACTTTGTTTTACCGCGCTTTCTCTTTTGGAAGGAACCAAAGGATTCTACTTTGAAAAATAAAAACTGTCATGGGGTCATATGTTTCAATAGACTGATAATATTATTACCAATTCCGAACATGAAATAATGTGACTCTGTTATCCAAATAATAATAATAGTAAAGTTTATGAAAAGCAAAGTGTAATTATTGTGTACATTTTTAATTTCATGTGGAGATTTATATATTGTGGTTTGTATGTAAGTTGTATCCAACAAGATTTAAGCAACATTCTAAAGCTGTGCCTAATAACATGCTTATATGAGCTTAGAGCTACCGTGCTTATCTTTATTAATTAGTGGATGAATTGATTTCACCTAACATTGGGGTCACAAATGTTGGCTAGACATGCTTATTCGCTAGTTTGTAAAATCATTGATTTATTTTATACTAATCATTCCTTTTTGTGTACCTAAAGTTTTGATATTATGTTGTGGAAGTATGGCAAAAACTTGTTTTAGAGCCAAACTTGTTGTTTCGTAATTTATCAAGCACAAACACCTTTAAGAGTTGGCGGGTTGCAGCGTCCGAAACTTGTATAATAGAGGGCGAAAAAGATAGACAAGTGTCAGAAAAGTAAAACAAATGTTACTTAAAAATGTTTTTTTTCTTTGCTTCGACACTCGTTGAATTAGTGTGTGGCACCCGTATGACACACTTACAACTCGTGTCAGACAATTCAAACAACGGTTTCAAAAGAAATTTCTTTTTTTCTTTCTTTGGTCCAACATTCCTTATACATTTTTCGGTCAAATCTCAATCACGCCTAAAAGGTTAAACTTGTATTGAAACAATGTCATTGAAGAATTAAAGACATTAGTTTTGATTAGAATATTTTTAACTTTTATAATGATAGATGGATAAATGAAGTTTAACGGGTGTCAGTGTCCTATGTTCTTCACATTATCGATGTCGAAGTGTCAGTGTCGTGTCATGTCGCACTGTCCGTGTCAGTAATTTCTGTCAGTGTGATTAAGTTCATTTCCTTATTACCTTGGCAAGATTTTAAATTGAAGTTATAATCTTATATGAATCAAATATGTTTTTTTCCGAGGTAAGATTTCAAGCTTTCTTCATATTTCTCCACTAAGTCAAACCCTTCAAATATTTTTTTTATGTAACATAACATTTATCATGATACAGGTCCGTAGCATTTGAAACATATGTTTTAGACTCATCTTCTTTTCTCTCTTCACATCATTAGAAATCATCTAAGTTTCTATAGACAAAACTCATGCGACCAAAGTCTTCACTTTAGAAAAAACTTATGGTGATCTCCTGAAGGCATTATAGAAGAAACGTTATGGGAGGAGCCAGTCATACCTCCTTCAAAAAAAGTTCCAAGCTCTAAATCTATGGAGGCAGTCTCCTTGAAGTCAATTGGAACCTTACCCACATCAACCTTATGCTTTTTCGCTTTGGACGAGGGTGGTGGTGGCTTCACAACATAGATGGACGTGGCATGGATAATCCGACTTTCTTTCATGGTCTTCTCTTATTATAGACCCTAGTTAATACATCGACATGATTCCCTTTTTGGTTAGGAGTCCTCACTTCACCTCTCTTTCCTCTTCTCCAACATTTCTTCGAGACATTGGCAATATAGGTCATCGTTTTTATAAAGAGTAAGATCAAAAGATCTATAAGAGGTCAAATGAATAACGAGAAAGCAAGTAAATAAACCACACTTACACAAATAACTATCAAACATTGGTTTATCTTCTTCATAATTCACAAATTCCCTAACACTTAGAATGCAAAATTGCTTCAGAAATCAAACATTTTATTTCTCCGCCTCAATAAGTTTGTCAAAATCACACGGGCTCGCTCGCCCTGTAGAGTGGAAATCATTGCTTCCCATCCTCCTCAAAAATGACGTCGAAATAGTCAATACTACCCTAAACTCGAACAAATTTGTCATTCTAGATTTTGTAATTAGAATAATATGGAGTAAGAAACCCTGTATCGGAGAGGGAACTTACTAAAACTCAACTACCTTTGTCAATATTTTTTGTCAAATAAAAAGAATAGAATGCACCTACAATGGGCGTAATTCCTAAAGCCAATAAGAAGATCTCAAATCTCTTCATAAAATCATAGTTTTTTAGATGTAGCTAAGAATGAGCGAAGTAGAGAGCTTTCATGACCCAACCTTGAACACGGTTAAAGGAATACTTTCCTGAAAATCAGATATGACGCTCATGTAGAAATCGAAGAACTCATTCTCCGCTTTTTGAGGCTTCACCATACAAGCTTTCTCGACTTCCATGCAAGGCTCCAACAAGACAATATTGTCTTCGTCTCCAAAATTCAATATGTATAGGCCCTTGAAAAAACTACTTTACCAGGGTATCATTGTTATAAAGTGAGTTGATGTTTACCACAAATTTAAAAAATGTGGTCATGCTTCCATTCCAAGTCTCCATAAGAGGTCTCGTCGATCCTGGGTAAGAAGATAACAAAAAATGTAACTATATTTACTTTTGTTGCTATCATAACTACTAGAACTATTATTGTAACTCTCGAACAACTCTATTTTGAAGAATATACAATTGACTTTATCATCTACTCGCCTTGAACTCGTAACTAAATAACACTATAACTTACATATCTTTATGTGGGTATATGACTCAACTACATTACTTCTAGCTTCACAATACCTGATGAATATCATCATATAAATATTAAATGAAAAAGATAAAGAAAGGGAAGAAGGATAAACATGTCGTTAGGCTTCATGAGTAGATGAATGAAATTAATTTTGCAAAAGATGAAAGAATAACAAGAGGCAGTGGTTGTAAAGGGAATTTATTGTTAGACAAGTGACCGATGAAAAAGAGAGGAAACTATTTTTATATTTATAAACATTAAGTACTTCTTTATCCTAATAGCCATCATTAGCATGACAGGGTATCAAGGGCTCTACTCGCATGCATGCAAATCAATGGATGGCCAAGATTGAATGTTTATTCACAAGATAAAATTAATCATCACAACTTTAAAAAGGATGTTCAAAGGGTTTTCTAAATCTTTTCTTTCAATAAATCGAATTGTATCTTCTGAATCAGACGATTTAGGGAATATGGACCGTCATATATCTTAGTGAATCACTTCGCTCTTACAAGCCTCATGATTGAGAGACTACGAACCATCATATATCTTAGTCAATCACTTATCCCATACATACCTCGTGCTCGAGAGACTGTAAACTGTTATATATCTTACTTAATCACTTTGCTCTTACATGCCTCTTACTTGAGGGACTCTAGACAAATATGTTTATAATGGCCCAGTACGCTTATTATTAACCGACTCCTACCCATTTCCTCTAGAGCATGACGATCCCTCAGAGAGTACTTTAACTGACATAAGTGAGGTGAAACCAACCCCAAGTCATATTGACTAACTTGCCACAATATGTTGTGTGGGAAAGATCATCCAACTAGGATGCCGAATCGACTTTGAGGTAGGAGTTTGGTTCAACTTTTAGTCATACAACAAATTTAGGATATGATTTATGCAGTTGAGACAAGATAGAAACACAAGACAACGAATGATCGTAATGATGTAACGGCCATAACGACAAAGGCCGTGAAATGTGGTTGCACAGTCAAGTGGGTTGATCCTATGGTAAATTCTAAAATTGATAGTGGAACTCTCAAGGAGAAACTCTTAGTGAATAGAGTAGACCGCGTGGTTCAAGGTCGATAAAGTATAAATCTTAGTTTGTATTTTTCTATCTCTTCTCTTTTATTTACCTGTTATTTATGTTTTTCGGTTAATGATCTGCTTCGTATTCTTTTTTAAAAGAGAATGATCTACTTCATATCCTTTCTTAAAATAGACCAAGTAAAACCAATCATTTCTGTAAAAAAATTAAGAACATCTATCACAATTCCTTTCATTCTCGTGTTTAAAGTCACTTGGCCGACACAAAGAGCGACGTTCAAAAAATCAAAGAAGAAGGATTACAAAGCTTTGTTCTAAATTAAACAAAATGTGGATGCTTATCGTTTTAAAAAGATCCTAAAGGTGACAATATCAAATAAAGCATGAGATATACTAGAAAAGCACAATGTAAAATGGAAAAAAGATAAAGTAAATGAATTGTCAATCTTTTAGAGGGGAGTATGAGTTGGTGCAGATGGAAGAAGAACAAAACATAAGTGATTACTTATCTAAATTAATTTCAGTGATGAATTAGATTAAGAGAAGGTATAGGCAACCATGTATAAGCAAATTATGAGCTCATTAAGGTATTTATGCAATAGCAGAACTAACATCTGTTATACATTAGGTATTATTAGCAAATTCATGAGTGAGCCTATAAAATCACATCTAATGGGTGCAACTATAATATTTGTGTATCTAAAGGGAACTATGAGACTTGATTTGTTATTTTCAAGTGTTGTGGAGAAGAAGAAAGCATGATTGATCATTACTTAGATTTTGATTGGTGTGATGACATAATCGATAGAGGGAACACATAAGGTTATGTTTTCGAGTATAATTATGTTGTTATATTCTAATATACTAAGAAACAATTTGACACAACTTTAACATCTCGTGAAGTTGAACATATTGCTGGCACATTTCCTTCTAATGTAAATCACAACGATCATTGAAGCTTATGATCGATAAAATATCAACCATATATCTAACCAATAATTCAATCTCACGTGGAGTCATTGAAGCTTATGATTGATAACATATCAACCATACATCTAACCAATAATTCAATCTCACGTGGAGTGATAAAACATATAGAAATTAGATTCAACTTCATAAAATTGCAACTTGTAGATGACTTAACAAAAACTTTGAAGATTGATAGCTTTATGTTGTTAAGAGAACAACTAATATTCATATATATATATATATATATAGGGTCGGCTCTGGGCCAGGGCAAGCAGGCCCACAGCCCAGGGCCTCAAAATTCTAGGGGCCTCAAATTATAGATTTGGTGTGTTAAAAATACAAAATATGTTAAGGTTATACTAGATATAGTTATTGTTCAGCTCAATAATGAATAATTTGAAGTAGCCAAATGGAAATGAATTTTCTCATATACCAATACTGAGTGTGCTCGAATCCTGTTCACATTTTTTTCAATTAATTGTTTCAAACCGTCAAATCCAACCTTCTACTCTACTGTTCCACTATTTCACACCTTTTTATTTATACTTCTATATAACTATAGGAAAATTATTTTAAGTATTCTTTTAAAAATGCATACTAAAAATTTAAGTATTATTTAAAGATATATATCAGAAAAAACATATATTAATATATATTTTGTACTAAAAATATTTGTACATGCAGGTGAATATTATTTTTACATTTATATATTTTTTATCCATGTGAACAGACAAATATGATTGATCCAATAGTTCTCATATATGATAAAAACTCAATAAATAAACAAATTTTACACACAAAAATTATGAAAAATAATTGTATGAGACGATTCCTAGTTTGATTAATTGTTCAATTTTTTGTTAGGGTCCATTTTATTATTTGTCCCGGGCCTCTAAAAACATATATATATATATATATATATATATATATATATATATATATATATATATATATATATATATGGATCAATAGGAGTTGTTAATCCATAATCATATGTTGTTAGTAATTAGTGATTAGTACTTAAAAAACTAAATAACTAATTAGTAAGTTAGTTGGATTAATTACTTAACTAACAAATTATATAAAGTTCTTTATAATTCAGATTTTGCTTAATCAATAATAATATTTTTCCTTTCTATAAGAATAATATGCTCTCTTTTCTTTTCGTTGAGAATAAGAACAGTGCACCGTAAAATTAATAATAATCTTATAACGTGGACTTAAAAACAAAAATAAGAAGGGTACGTATTTTTCTACACCAACAAAAGAGAAGAGAAGGTTGTTAATTTTATGGTCATTGTCCCAGCAGGAAAAACCAAACTCATTGTCTTCGGTGTCTTAACCATATTCTTAAGCAAACTGAAATTATGAACATTCCATGTGAACTTCCCATTCAAAACATCATAGCTAGGTGGAAGAACATTATCTCCAGTAACAGTGATCTCACGACGACGTCTATAAGCCTCTGGAGTTAATGCAGGTCCTGTATAAGATGTTACATGCCCTTTGATAGAACTAACATTTCCAGCAACATGTGTTCCATGTGCAACATTATTATGAGAACTAAAAGTGCTACCCTTGGAAATCTGATGGCGCCGAGATCCATTTTCATTTGAAGTATAAGCTGCTTCTAAACTGACAGATACAACCTCCTTCATCATGTAAAATTGAAATAATTGTTTCGACCAACACGTCTTGAACAATGGCGATTTAGGAGTAACAATCTTAGAAAGAAGTGGTGGACGCATGATGAAATTTTCCAGAACAAAAACAGGATCAGGAGGTTTCGGAGGAATTTTGAAATTAACAACAACGTGAAAATCTCCATCATTGAAACCAGGCTCAACAATAAGAATCCTTACATATACATGATTTGCAATTTTTGCATGGGTTGAAAATGAAGATGACACGGGAGAAGGAACTTGAATCCATTTCTGCTTCACAATGGATGAAAGATTTAGAGTTCTTTGGTCACCACCATTAAAGACACGATCAACGACAAAATCTTCGACAAAGGAACACTCTTCGGAAGATTTCATGAATTCACAAGTTGGTTGGGGTTCATACATATTATGTTTCTCTTGTTGTGTTCCACACAATTCTAATGACTCTTTTATGTCCTTCTCAACAGTTGCAGGGATTGCATCAACAAAATAAAACAAAATAAAATCCCAAATGATCTTATAGATTGAATTGGTAATGAGAAAGGTGTTTCTAGTCAATGTTACACTAGCACCAACACAACAATCTCGCATATGGTTCAATCCAGGGTCAAAAACCGAAATGACAGTTTGCAGTAGATATGTGAAAATCGGAATAATCTTCTTGAGCTCCAGCCCCCTGAGATGCGTTAAATAGGACTCAGTCAAAATGAAATTAGCAAATAATCTTACAGCAGAATACCTTACAGAAATCTTGGTTGTGGCTGTGAGGAAAGATTTGGGTGGTCCTAGGTCATATGGGACGCTATTAGGGCTTAAAGCTTCCACTCCTGTGCTAGATCTAATTGCGTCTGTGACCAACAAAAATAACTCGTCAGCAACATAAGAGCTAAAATATGTTGGCTTTGATGGTGGTGGAGAAGGGGAAGAAGGCTTCAACTCCAAATCCGACTCCTCCGCGAACGGTGGCGATTGGGTTCCATACAAAGTGGGTTCTTCTGATTGTGTTCTACACAGATCTGAAGATTCTTTTAAGTCTTCTTCAACACTTTTAGGGATAGTATCTTGAAATTTTCCATCAATGGAATCGTCAAGAAAGGAAGTAGCTTTTGCAGACTCCACTGATTCATAACTTGGTTCGGTTTCCTCATCTAATATTGGTAAAATATTCCGCCATTCAGGTTTGAAGTGCCAAAGAAAAGGATGAATAAACGATTCCCAACTTTCCATTAGATGAAGGTGAGACCATTGAAGCCACCATTGTAGAGGAGGACCTTGCAATGCTGAGACAGCCATTAACAGTTTTGACGATGATGATATTTCTGTTTCAGCAAAGAATTTGTCGATGTCAAGCACCCACCCATAAGCATCATCCTCGCCGTTAAACACCGGAATGACCATTTAAGTTGGGAGGATGAGATCGAAAATGAAAGCACCAATTGATAGGAAGATTCCTATCAAGACTATAAAATTAGGGTTTTCTAACTAAAGGGGAAGAACACTACAAGCTAAGAGAATAAAAGATAAAATAAACTTTGATTTTTCATTGATTGATTCTAAATGTCTCTATGAGACTACAATATATACTACTCTAAATGGATATTAAACCTAAAAGCCCAACAACTATTAAAGGCCCAAATACAACTAGAATTCAATAACATTAATAACTAATATTATAAATATCATTATACTCCTCTATCATACGTATTTTTCTACACCAACAAAAGAGAAGAGAAGGTTGTTAATGATTTGTGATAAGTTGTGTGATCACATTGTCGGTATCTTTCTCCTAATCTAGGAAACCATAAAGAAAATGAAAGCTTAGTTGTGGTGTTGGGCCATTAGAGTGAAGAAGCAATTAATGAAAGCTCTTTTTAAGTGCTTATGGTGGAGTTGCTTTTTTGCTCTCAGTCAACCATGTGGTCAAAGTCAGATGCACTAGTGGGTTTACCAAAATTTTAGTTGCATTGTTTGTTATCCACTATAAGGATAGACAACCAATAGAAAAAAACTTATCCCTTTATTTATTTATCATAATTGAGAATTAAAATTGAGCAAAATACATACAGAAACTACAAAGTGTCAATTATTCATATGAACATATATATGTTTGTATTGTGGACTAATTTATCTCATACATGAAGGAAGGTTTGTGTTAGCCGAAACTGTTTGGGTGTCTCCTATCTATGCTATCAGCTACTAAGGTTTTAAATAAAAAATTAAAGCTATATTTGTTTGTCTGTAACTATTTTTTAAACTAATTAATTTAATTAGATTTGTTTTTAAATAAAACTTTTAAAAAATTATTGTTTTGTGTATAAAAAATAGTAAGTCTGAAACTTTTAGGGTATGTTTGTTTCAAGGACTAAAACTATAATTTTAAGAATATTATTTTAGAGAACATTATTATCAAAAATTTATTCCTTACCTTTGTTTTGATAAATAATTTAAGTTTCCACAAATATAAAAAAATATTTTATTTAAAAAATTAAAATAAAAAATAAAAAATTTAAATAAATAGATATGGAAAATATTGGTGATAATCTCTTATTCCCATATGAATAAAAGATTCTTGCCCTATTACAAGGGATTGAAAAATAAAAATAAAAAACTAGTGTAAATAAAACTCTAAGGAATAAAAAGTTCTCGGTCATAATTTATAAACACTTGAAACAAACATGAGAATGTAAATAGTTTAAGTTACATTTCTGAAAATAAATTTGGAATTCATGAAACAAACACTCCCTTAAAGCTGTCAATAACTTGAAGAACTCCTTCAAAACCAGTCATCTAGGTTCAACTTAATTCGCTGATTCTATTTAGTATTGGGTAAGGTAGAGTCTCAAAGTTTTTGTAGTGATATATTTGTAAAGATTCAAATTAGAGCAATATGGGGTCAACCCCATTAGACATCCTCCCTAGAATATTACGCATATGCATGGTCCCCACTCAAGCAGCTTGCCTTAAAGGAAAACATGAATGAAGCGAGTATGTAGTCCATAACCACGTGTGGAAGAAGTCGTGATCACGATTATCTAAGAAGTGGGCAGTTAGTAGGTTTCCTAGTTAAGGTGAAGCGATTACTGCATCTTAAGATTCCCTAAAATCCTTACCCATAGGCCTCCATAACTATCTCAATTTTATGGTTAAGAGATATATTCTGAATTCACCACGAAATACCTTAAAAATACATAACTTATCACCTTCGTGATCTTGCTCTAACCTCACAAAAAACACCTCGAAACATGTCTTCTCACCTCCGTGAGCTTGTCCTAAACCACCACAAACTCTAAGGCCTCTAGCCATCTCTACCAGCATAGGAGTGACACACATCTGTCTTTTTATCAAGTATAACGCCTTCTACCCTGGGGCCCCGGTAAAATTGACTTACACCACACCTTCCATTATTCCACCACTTGATACTCACCAAAGTCTCCACTCCTAACCATTATCATTCCCAATCATGGTTTCATGAGGTTACAATCCCTCACGAAGGAGGATACATGAGGTAGTAGCGATTCTAACGCCATAACGTAAATATCTCATGCCATGGACGAGCTGCATTGCCAAAATCAAACTTTGGAAGACATTGTCCTCAACATTCAACATCGCTAGCAGATGGTTACCTCCATATAATAGGTGGAGGTGTTGGATCCCCAACCCCTCTCAAACGAGATATGGGAGACACGTGTTCCTGAAGGTTTCAAGCCTCCCTCCTTGTCAAATTTTTATGGGCGTAGCGACCTTTACGAGCATGTCGCCTCCATCAACACATATGAACATCATCAGAGCGCTCGATTCCCAAAAATGTAAGCTTTTATTTGGAACTTTCATGGATGCATCCCTACGATGGTATATGTGTTGGAGCGGTAAAGCGGCAAGCAAAAAGTAATAGGTATTATTTATTACCGGGTGATATAGGTTATATCGTATCGTAGTCCACAGAGATTGGTGAGAAAAACTGTCGTTCGACTATCTCGCGTTCTAAGTTTCATGATTGGGTGCGGAAAAGTAAATAAAAGCGAATAAACAATCTCAATAGTCTAAGAGAAATAGTTATGGAATTGCATTTCATTCTACCCGTCGAATACTTAAATCGGAAGATCTTATCGTAACACACTCACAATACGCATCAAAATCACCAGGCATCAATCGAGACGCCACATCAGTGTCCATTTCTACAACACCGACGAAAGCTCAACCGTACTATTCACATCAGCGATGTCTCAACCGACACAAATAACACAGAGGCATTAAATTCGTTACCCATTACGATTATTAGCCCTAAATCCATTTCTGAAATCTAGAAACTAGCAGTTATCATTCCTAATCAAGATCTACGGTGTCCATTTCTGCAACAACACAAATCCAAAGCATTTAAGCAAAAAGATCAAGAACAATAACAATGATGATTTGTAAAGCGAATATATAAACGATCCCAAGATCGACAATTGTACATACAATAAGAGTGGAAATATACATACAAAACCCACCTTTGGAATGAAACATAGGGAAGAAAGAAGATGAACCGGAAACTCTCACCGTGTCAAGGCAATCGAGACAAATCCATAGCCAATCCACATGATGTAGCATCCAATGGTGTTTCCTAAGCCTTTAAACTATCAAAAATGGATTAGAGCCACTCCAAGGGGGAAATGGATGATAAAAACCTAAAAAAAAAAATTGTTCTGAACTATTTATACAAAAACTGAATATCGCAGCGGGCGTGGCGCGCTCTACTTCGGCGCGACGCGCCCTTTATAAATTTACCAAACCGCCCTAGCGCGCAACGCGCCCTCAGTTCTGCCAAAATTTATTCTTTTGCTCCTACAGCGCACGACGCGCCCTATTCCGGCGTGACGCGAGCTACACCAGGACAACAGTTATTACTTCAAAACGCGTCCGCAGCCGTGTCTTCGACACTTTATTCCTCGAGGCTCCGATAACGCAATAAAACCTCCAAAAATACAACAAAACTATCAATCGGTACATATTTACACGAAAACGTAACAAAACTCAAAGTATACGAATTTACACAAAAACGGGGAATTATTCAAACGGTATTAACAAAAATTATCGATAAGTGCCACTATTTATAAACACAAAATAACTATATTTTGGCACTTATCAATATGTGCCTACACCGAGCTTCCATTGCTATCTACCAAGACTTAGTGAAGAAAATCGTACACTAGTTTGCAGAAAGTCGACATAGAAAGATGGTGTAAATTCCATAAGGTCAAGGGACAACATACAAAATATTTCTACCAACTTAAAAAACATATTGAGCACCTGATCCAGGAGGGCAAGCTCCAAAAATATGTCAAAGGCGACTCCTTCTAAAGGCTAGGTGGGGCCAACTCTTGGGACCACTGCAATTATAAGAGCCTCGAGCCTAGGAAAGGAAAGGATGCAAATAAGATGGAAAAAATTGTGTGCCACATCAATAATATTGCAAGAAGATTTGATAGGGGGTGAGAGACCAGTTCTGCCCGATGAAGATATGCTCGCCGGATATTATCTATAGAGTATCTGCCCATAAATCCAAAGGAAGGAAAGACCAAGGCACCTGATGTCAAAATCTCTTTTTATAAGAAAAGGATGTAGCAGGTGTATATCCCCACATTGACGACCCTATGGTTATCACCGTTAGATATGATGATTAGGAAATCAAAAAAGTCTTGGTAGATCAAGGAAGCACTGCTGACATCCCCTACCAGGATGCATTCAAGAGGCTTCGCCTCGACCCAGATGACATAAAATCTGTAATGGGGACGCTGGTTAGGTTTTTATGGGGAGCAAGTACAAGTGAAAGGTTACATAACGATGAAGACCACTTTCAAAGTGGGGGAACCAACAAAGAAAATCAAGGTCAGATATTTGGTTATAGACTCCCCTCTTCTTATAGTATGATCATAGGGAGACTAACTTTTAATCAGTTGGGAACCGTATTGTCTATTTTATATTTCTGCACAAAATACTTATTCTCTGATGGGCGGTTGGAGTCATCCAAGGAGACCAATAAATCACAAAAAATGCAACATTGAGAGTATGAAGTTGAAAGGAATATGAACTCTAGGCGTGAACGCCAAATGCATGGGCCAGAGAGTCAAGCCACCTAAAGCGTTTCCAAAAGATGAAGAGACTTCTCCTTATAAGAGTGAGAAGATAGGAGAATGAAGTCTCAACATGAAAGCTCTAGAAGCACTATCTTCTCATAGATTTTTATTTGTTTTGTTGTTATTATTTTTGTTTTAGGCGATTATTATATCTTTGTCATTTGTAAGGAAAAATTATCTTTTGTGGAAGCACTTTTTCCCTTACTCCTCATGTGGGGGGCAAGAATTTTAATAATGATTACTCCTTAATCTTGCAAGAACTTGAAAATCTTTATCCAATCTTCAAGAATGATTAGTTTCAAGACAATGTCTCCCTCAATCAATCACAAATATCTCATTATCAAGATCTGAAATCAAAACAAAGGTTGAAGAATAAAGAAACTGAATTCAAGGGTTTTGAACTTTTTAAAAGTGAGAGGAAGTTGATTTCACATAAAATCAAAAAATGATTATGAGATTCATTACATGAAACATGTTGACAAAAGGCTTTATATGTGCTTGAGATTAAGCACAAAAATAAGCGATAAAAGTTGGTTAGATTCGAATCAAGAACAATACATGGTTTGAGTCAAATGAGCAAGTTAAGTGGAATAAAAAGAAATCTAATTTTTTACCCATTTCATGTTTGATTCGTATCAAGAACAATGTCTGACTCGTATCAAAGACCCTGTGATTCGAATCAAGTGTAAATCCTGATTCGAATCAACTGCAAGACCCTAATGAAAAATATTGAAAAATGGTCTGATTCGAATCAAGTGTAAAGTCCAATTTGAATCAAGTCAAGCAGTGGTGACTAGGAGGAGCTTGATTCGAATCAAGTGTAAACTTTTATTCGAATGAAAGTGTTAAAAAAATCCCTGATTTTCCTCTGTTCGATTTGATTTGAATCAAATGTGTGCTTGATCTGATTGATTTGTATCAAACAGAAAATTTCAAATTTGTATGGTTTTAAAAGAACGTTGAGATTTTTCTTTGCACCTAACTTGAATAAAAAACACATATGCTTTTTATTCCACCGACTCATGTAATTGACTAAAAGCATCATGATCAAATTCAAATATAACCATTAATTTATGCAAGCTAAGAAGAAGAATAAATCGATTTCAACCTTGATTCAAAGATGTGTCATCATGGGGGAGACTCAATAAATGATATTAAACGAAAGCGGTAAGACAAGCAACCAAAATAACTGTATTGTGGATGCTCCCCTGCGTGTGTTAGAGACATGCATATTCTCTCCTTAGATATATGCAACTTTATCTCTTACCAACGTAAACCCGATAAACATCACCAGACATGGCCTCTCGTTGTCGCGAGCAAGCCCTAACCACACTCATTTACTACCCATATAGGAATACCATGCACATTTGTACTTTTTGACAAGTACATACACATTTGGTATTCTTCTTCACCACCGATTTCAAAGAAAAGGGTTTAAAAGTTACAGTACTTAGATCCCTAAAAGCTTAAGGGATACACAATATCTATCTCAAAATTTCTCAATTCTCCTTTGCTTATTGACTTAAGTGTCAAAGTGTTTGCATATATTTTATGTCGGTTCCAACTCAAAGCAATCAACAGCTTGCATAACTCCTACAAATTCACTCATCAAAATTTCTTAAGGAATCTCACGTCATATGAGATATGATCTATAAATAAGGACAATATTCATCTTACATGTAAAATTTATAAGTTTGCGTTAGACACAACCTAGCTAAATTCTAAAATAATATTAGAAACTTTCCAAAATCTCTTAGACCACCTACTATTAACTTTCTTCTATTTGACTACATACAATTTATATTCACACACTAAATTTAATAGTATTGAGTGCGAAAGGTGTCTTAAAAACTCACCTCAAATGAGATATGACCTTAAAATATATTAATGAACGAGAAAAATCTTCATTTTTACAGACCGATTATACAGAGTTTTGCAATAAGAACAATATAATTGTTTAAAAGCCTAGTCTATAATTTACCTTGATGAGAGTAAAGAAAGAGAGAAAAAAACATTCAAAAGTCTATATGCAATAGAATACAATGGCCAAACCAAAATAATGCAAGACACAAATATTACACATTAGGTGGCATGCTTTCAATAAACAAAAGACATATATGGATTAACTTAGGAAATAGAAGATCACTTGGACCCACACCAACCACAAAACTACAAAGCCTAAATGATATATATGGCCCATGATGAAATCCTTGTCTAATTGGAGCCCACTTTCATTATGATTAGAAATACACAATGGAGCAATAGGGTATGTTTGTTTGTGTATAAAGGAAAATCGTCGAAGAAACTTACATTTTACAATTATTACAAGCTTTTTTACAAGGTCTCTGCAGAAGATATAGTAGATGAGGTAGTTACAGCGGAAAGTGACATGTAAAATACTATACTTTCTAACAATTAGGCATCATATTCATGTTCTAATTTGGAGATTAATTGAATATGAATGTAGGAAATTGGTTTAAAATAATTTTTTAATTTGAGGTTTTTTAAGAAAATAATTATTAGTAAGAAGTTTATAATTTGAGGTTTTTTTAAGAAAACAATTTAGAGTTAGAAGTTCTGTAACTCCGACTCTATTGAAAATATATGTGTTTGTGTCTGTAGTGCATAATGACACATCGATATTTACGATTAAATTTAATTTATTTACTTCTATAAATTATTATTGATATCGTCGCGTAATTATTGGGTCGTGTTATTTCAATGTTTAGTAAGTTAGAAGGACTCGTGAGGAAGATTGTGCGATATATTATCAGAAGTGCATGTGAAGAAACAAGTTCATAAAGTCTTCATGTTCACTCTGTTGTGAAGTAATTTTGTTGTAGTTTTTGTCCACGTTTTGTATCGCTGGCATTCATAAAAAAGAAGCTTTTTTTCTTCCAAAAGTGCCTTTAAGGTTTCACACTTTCACTATTTAGTAACAGTTTCCATTTCTTAATAGCCCTCGGAGTTGGATTCAAACATTGATTAACGCGTTCTGAAAGTTTAACTTCTTCCACAAAATTTAATTCTTGTTGATGCGTAACCACAATTTTTTTGCTTCCCATGTCTTGATAACTATTGTCGGCAACAATTTTTGTTACGTTTTCATTTCATACATAACGGTTGTGTGTTACCATTAATTAAAGCACATGCAGGGTGGAGGCATTTAGCAATAATAAGATTGAATGTACGATATATTGATACTGCTGAGTGAAGCATCTTAATGCTTCATCTTCACAATACATTAGAGGTTCTAAGAGAAAAGTACACCTAAATGTGTGTTACTATTAATTAAAGTTAATATGATTATGAAAATACTATATCAATCATTATGGGTGTAAGATATGATTGAGAAAAGTTATATATATATATATATATATATATATAGAATTTAATTGGAATACACTGACAGTGTAAAGAAGTTTTACACCGTCAGTGAATCATAACCGTTAATCTGTTGGAAGTGTTTGACTTTTATTTTAATTTTTTTAAAAGTAATATAATTGAGTGGTTGTGATATATTGATAGTGTAAAAAAATTTACACTGACAGTGCATAGCAATTAAACTCTATATATATATATATATATATATATATATATATATATATATATATATATATATATATATATATATATATATATATATATATATATATATATATATATATATATAATATGCATTTTGGGTGTAAGATAATTTTATATTATTATCTAATAAAACTTTATCAATCAGCTTATCATGTTTGTATTTTAAAATTAAAAACGTGAATCGACGAGAGATATATGTTCCTTATTGATTGATAATAATATTGATTGATAATAAAATATTTTAATGAAGTATATTTCTTTATATAATTTTTTTTTTTCAAATGAAGGTAGTTTAGTGCCTTTTTTTTTTAATTTATAATTTATATAAGGCTAGAAGGTCTTTTAGTAATTTTTTTTGTTATAAATAATCTTTTTAAAATAGAAAATAGAGATTAAAAATAAATTGGGCTGACCTAATAAACCATAGATCATAAGGTATCAAATTTATACAAAAAAATTGTAGCCCATTTCAAATCAAAGCTTTTTGGTCCGACCCACAAAAAACTCAGACCCGTCACAGTTCATGTAGTATATTTTACGGCTCTATCTATTATAGTCATGTCTTAGTAGGCATGACAACATGGCAGGTCGGGGACGGTTTTTACGTTCCCCAAACTCAAACTCGAATCCCCAATTAATCCCCGTTTCCCGCCCCAAACCTAAACGGGGATGGAGAATTAAAACTCAAACCCGTTTCAAACGGATTCGGGTTGGGTTCAGGTATCCCCGCCCGGCCACCATCTATTTCGTAAAATTAATTTTTTTAATAAAAATATTTACTTTTTCAAAAATCAAATTACATTATAAATAATAAAATAAAACAATCTCAAAAAATTTCATACATACATTTTAAATATTTAAAATAATAAATACAAATCAAATTATCAAAACATCAGCCACATATTTATTAATATAAATTATGAAATATAAATAATAATGTACATGTTGAAATAAACGGGGCGGGTTCGGGGTGGGTACTAGTGTCCCCATTATCCGACCCGTCCCCATATTTTATAATCGGGAAAAATCCAAACCCGAACCAAAACCCAGTCAAAGCGGATTTTCTCCGTCAACTTCGGGGCGGATTCGGGTGAGTACCCGCGGGTATGGATTTTATTGTCATGCCTATGTCTTAGTGATTCACATTTTCTTAACTAGAATTTTTATTTATTTTTATCTATTTTCTTCTCTTTTCATCTCTCAAAAAATAATGTCATTTTCATCTCTCAATATCATGTCATCTTCATCTCTATTAACCTCACAATTTTTTTATTTTTGTATTTTAAGTTTGAAATAAAATAGATGTTTCACAATATTGCGACTCTTAATAAAACACACTCTTTTATCATGTGTTACGACTCTTTACAAAGTATTGCGATCCTTGATAAAACATACTCTTTCACCAAGTGTTGCAATTCTTTACTAAGTATTATAACCCTTGATAAAACACATCATTTTACCAAGTGTTGCAACTCTTTACAAACTATTTACTAAGTATTGCAACTTTTTACTCACTTGTAAAGTGTCATGTATTATTGGAACACACCAATGGTCAAATATTTAATTAATCTCTATATTAATTAATAATTATAATGATCCTCCACTTATTCTAATAATGGCAAGATCAATTTTAGAAAAGGAAACAAAGAAGTTAACCTTAATAAAGATAACATAAAATTGAATTAGAATTTCAGGTAGTAAAACTTTGAACCTATTATCTTTGTGATTAGATCAGTGTTGCATTGCACCCCTATATCTCTCACCTAGCACTATTTATGGTCATGTGATTTTGCTATCTTATGAATTTATCGTGAAAGAAACTCCAACTCTTACTTTGAGATAACACCATCTCGAAATTCACATAGGTGAAGTTCATATTGTATATACTTTACTTGAGAGACATATTCTCAACATTGAGCTTCATTAAGAGTTTAAAAAAAATCAACCCTCCAAATGCAATAGTCAGCATTATTACATAATGTTGCACAAATATCCAAATCAACGATTTGTTATTACCTATTGAATCAAAGGTTAGTGTTTTCTTAATGTTAGATTGAGTTGCTTCCATTGTTGGAACTCTAATTCAAGGAGATTCAATCTCAAACCTCTCGAGGTAATCTTTACTAAGTCTCTGGCTAGTGGTTTAGTAAATGAATCTTTGAGCGTATATATTTGAGTAAAATGATTTCATCCTTAGTAAAATTTCTCACAAAAGAATGTCTAAGACCTATGTATTAGACTTTCCATTATACACTTTGTTGTATGCTCTAGTTAAAGTGGCTTGACTATCGCAATGTATGAACACCTTAGACTTTCTATTATACACTTTGTTGTATGCTCTAGTTAAAGTGGCTTGACTATCGCAATGTATGAACCACCTTTGAAAAATTGTCTTTAACAAATGAAACTTTCAACAAAAGGTCTCTCAACCATTGAACTTCTTGACCAGCGGAAGTAGGAGTCATGAACTCTAATTCCATGGTTGAGAGATGGATACATGTTTGATTCTTGTTCTTCCAAAAAAATGCACTCCAGCTAGTGTAAATATCTATCCAGTTGTAGATTTTGTTAGAACAAGAATTATTCTGATCAATTATCTTAGTTTTGATGATAACAATAATATGAATTTTGCTTAAGATAATATGGTACTCTAATCCAATGCAATTTCCTTTTCAGGAAATATATAAAGAGTATGCATAATTCAGCGCTCAGAAGCTTTGTCTCAAAGGGTTCAGCATGCAACATCAGAACATGGTCTGGCAAGACATCAGAAGATGGTCGAAGCAGAATCAGAACATGGGTCTATGGAAGCATCAGAAGAACATGAGATCAGAAGCACTGAAGTTCTGATGGTATCACGCTCAGAAGCACTTCAAGGTCAGAAGATCAGAAGATGTTTTGCACCAAGCTGTTTGACTCTGATGATATTCAAACGTTGTATTCACAAACATCAGATCAGAAGGAAGTACAAGTGGCAAGCTACGCTGACTGACAAAAGGAACGTTAAAAGCTATTATAGGCTACGTCAGTAGACACAGCGTGAACAAGGCTCGAGGTAGTTGACAAAAGCGTATAACATTAAATGTGATGCTGTACGGAACACGCAAAGCATTAAATGCACTCAACGGTCATCTTCTCCAACGCCTATAAATATGAAGTTCTGATGAGAAGCAAGGTTAATGATTCTAACGATTCTGCAAAAAACAACTCATATTAACTTGCTGAAACTCTGTTCTACTCAAAGCTCAGAATCTTCATCTTCATCAAAGCTCACTACATTGCTGTTGTAATATATTAGTGAGATTAAGCTTAAACGTTAAGAGAAATATCACAGTTTGTGATTATAGCTTTTAAGAAGCAATTGTAATACTCTTAGAATTGATTACATTAAGTTGTAAGGAACTAGAGTGATCGTGTGGATCAGAATACTCTAGGAAGTCTTAGAGGTTATCTAAGCAGGTTGTAACTAGAGTGATCGTGTGGATCAGTATACTCTAGAAAGTCTTAGAGGGTATCTAAGCAGTTGTTCCTGGAGTGATCAGTGTGTGATCAGAAGACTCTGGAAGACTTAGTTGCTGACTAAGTGGAGAACCATTGTAATCCGTGCGATTAGTGGATTAAATCCTCAGTTGAGGTAAATCATCTCTGCGGGGGTGGACTGGAGTAGTTTAGTTAACAACGAACCAGGATAAAAATAACTGTGCAATTTATTTTTATCTGTCAAGTTTTTAAAGCTACACTTATTCAAACCCCCCCTTTCTAAGTGTTTTTCTATCCTTCAATTGGCATCAGAGCGCCGGTTCTAAGGTGCAAGCACTTAACCGTGTTTAGAAAAGATTCAGGAAGAGAAAAACGCTTCAGTAAAAGATGGTTGATGAAAGTGAAAAGTCTACACCTGCATCTACATCTGGCTCTGCTGAGCAACACAACAGTAACAATGGTTATACTAGACCGCCGGTATTTGATGGTGAAAACTTTGAATACTGGAAAGATAAACTGGAAAGTTACTTTCTTGGTCTAGATGGTGATCTATGGGATCTTCTGATGGATGGTTACAAACATCCAGTAAATGCCAGTGGCGTAAAGCTGACAAGGCAAGAAATGAATGATGATCAGAAAAAGCTTTTCAGGAATCATCATAAATGCAGAACTGTTTTGCTGAATGCTATCTCTCATGCTGAGTATGAGAAGATATCTAACAGGGAAACGGCCTATGACATATATGAGTCTTTGAAAATGACTCATGAAGGAAATGCTCAAGTCAAGGAGACTAAAGCTCTAGCTTTAATCCAGAAGTATGAAGCCTTCAAGATGGAGGATGATGAAGACATTGAAAAGATGTTTTCAAGATTTCAAACTCTTACTGCTGGATTGAGAGTTCTTGACAAGGGATACACCAAGGCTGATCACGTAAAGAAGATCATCAGAAGCTTACCCAGAAGATGGGGTCCTATGGTGACTGCATTCAAGATTGCAAAGAATCTGAATGAAGTTTCTCTGGAAGAGCTTATCAGTGCCTTGAGAAGTCATGAAATAGAGCTGGACGCAAATGAGCCTCAAAAGAAAGGTAAGTCTATTGCATTAAAATCCAATATCAAGAAATGCACTAACGCTTTTCAGGCTAGAGAAGAAGATCCTGAAGAATCAGAATCTGAAGAAGAAGATGAACTGTCCTTGATCTCCAGAAGGCTGAATCAACTCTGGAAGAACAAGCAAAGGAAGTTCAGAAGCGTCAGAAGTTCAAAGAAATTTGAACGTGGAGAATCTTCTGATGACAGAAGATTTGACAAGAAGAAGGTCATGTGCTATGAATGCAATGAGCCTGGACACTTCAAGAATGAATGTCCAAAACTTCAGAAGGAAAATCCCAAGAAGAAGTTTCATAAGAAGAAAGGTCTTATGGCAACCTGGGATGAGTCAGAAGATGACTCAGACTCTGAAGATGAGCAGGCTAACTGTGCGCTGATGGCGACAGAAGATGACGGATCAGAATCTACATCAGAATCAGATTCTGAAGAGGTATTTTCTGAACTTACTAGAGATGAGTTAGTTTCCGGTCTAACTGAACTTCTGGAACTCAAGTCTCAGATCAGTCTTAAATACAAAAAGCTGAAAAAGCTATTTGAATTTGAAACAAAGAAGCTTGAGTTGGAGAATTCTGAATTAAAAGAAAAACTTTTAAAATTATCCAATAATGTTGGATCTCCTTCTGATTCAGAAAAATCCACTCCTAGTCTAAACCATATTCTGAAAGAATATGATTTAAGTTTCAGGAAGTTCTTATCTAGAAGTATTGGCAGAAGTCAGCTAGCTTCTATGATATATGCTGTGTCTGGAAACAAAAGAGTCGGCATTGGTTTTGAGGGTGAAACCCCATACAAACTTGAACCTGTTGATGAAATGAAATTCACATACAAGCCATTGTATGATCAGTTCAAGTATGGCCACTCCCATGATATTAGGCACACTTCACATGCTCAAAGTTTTCACATAACACACACCAAAAAGCATGTGACACAACCTAGGAAATATCATGAAACTCACATTAAAAATTATCATGCTGTTCCTCCTATTGCTTACAATGTTAAACCCAAGTTCAATCAGAACTTGAGAAAATCTAACAAGAAAGGACCCAAAAAGATGTGGGTACCTAAGGATAAGATTATTCCTATTGCAGATATCCTTGGCTGCAAAAAGGACAAAGCACAACATCTCGTGGTACCTGGACTCTGGATGCTCACGACACATGACAGGAAGAAGGTCTATGTTCCAAGACCTGGTGCTTAAGTCTGAAGGAGAAGTCAAGTTTGGAGGAGATCAGAAGGGCAAGATAATTGGCTCTGGAACTATAAAGTCTGGTAACTCTCCCTCCATTTCTAATGTACTTCTTGTAGAAGGATTAACACATAACCTCTTATCTATCAGTCAAATTGAGTGACAATGGTTATGATATAATCTTTAATCAAGAGTCTTGCAAGGCTGTAAATCAGAAGGATGGCTCAATCCTATTTACAGGCAAGAGGAAGAACAACATTTATAAGACAGATCTGCAAGATCTTATGAGTCAGAAGGTGACTTGTCTTATGTCTGTTTCTGAAGAGCAGTGGGTCTGGCACAGAAGATTAGGTCATGCTAGTTTGAGAAAGATTTCTCAGATTAACAAACTGGATCTTGTCAGAGGACTCCCTAATCTGAAATTCAAATCAGATGCTCTTTGTGAAGCATGTCAGAAGGGCAAGTTCTCCAAACCTGCATTCAAGTCCAAGAATGTTGTTTCTACCTCAAGGCCATTAGAACTCTTGCACATTGATCTGTTTGGCCCAGTCAAAACAGCATCTGTCAGAGGGAAGAAATATGGATTAGTCATCGTAGATGATTATAGCCGCTGGACATGGGTAAAATTCTTGAAACACAAGGATGAGTCTCATTCAGTGTTCTTTGATTTCTGCATTCAGATTCAATCTGAAAAAGAGTGTAAAATCATAAAGGTCAGAAGTGATCATGGTGGTGAATTTGAGAACACATCCTTTGAAGAATTCTTCAAAGAAAATGGTATTGCCCATGATTTCTCTTGTCCTAGAACTCCACAGCAAAATGGGGTTGTAGAACGAAAGAATAGGACTCTGCAAGAAATGGCCAGAACCATGATCAATGAAACCAATATGGCTAAGCATTTCTGGGCAGAAGCAATAAACACTGCATGCTATATTCAGAATAGAATATCTATCAGACCTATTCTAAATAAGACTCCTTATGAATTGTGGAAGAATAGAAAGCCCAACATTTCATATTTCCATCCTTTTGGATGTGTGTGCTTTAATCTGAACACTAAAGATCATCTTGGTAAGTTTGATTCCAAAGCACAAAAATGTTTCCTTCTTGGATATTCTGAACGCTCAAAAGGCTACAGAGTATACAATACTGAAACATTGATTGTAGAAGAATCAATCAATATCAGGTTTGATGATAAGCTTGGTTCTGAAAAACCAAAGCAGTTTGATAATTTTGCAGATTGGGATATTGATATATCAGAAGTTGTTGAGCCAAGAAGCAACGCATCAGAAGCAGAGCTTCTCAGAAGCAAAGAATCTGAAGATCAAGTATCAGCTTCTCTGGAGAATCTAAGCATTTCTGAAGAACCATCTGTCAGAAGATCATCCAGACTCATCTCTGGACATTCAGAAGATGTCATTCTTGGAAAGAAGGATGATCCAATCAGAACAAGAGCATTCCTTAAGAACAATGCATACTGTCAATTAGGTCTTGTATCTTTGATCGAGCCAACTTCTGTTGATCATGCTCTAGAAGATCCAGACTGGATAATTGCTATGCAAGAAGAACTGAATCAGTTTACAAGGAATGATGTTTGGGATCTTGTTCCTAGACCAGATGGATTCAATATAATAGGCACAAAATGGGTCTTCAGAAACAAGCCCAGAATGAGAAGATGAGAAGTTCTTATGTATGGGTATCTTCTGAAATGAAATTTTTTTTAAGAAGTTCTGATTGAAATCAATTAGAAATTGTGACTCAGTTATTACTAACGTTTCATTGTCTAAGTTGATTCAGAATCTCTCTAAAAGCAAAACAGCTGTAACTGGCTATCCAGATGGTAAACACGTGTTCACTATTCCTGGACAAGCGTGCGTGCAGTTGAGGGGACGTCTACTTAGGTAACTGTGCAAATCACGTCTTTTGTCATTATTATCTCTCCTCACGTCACGTAACATTAAATGCTTTTCATCATTTACTCTCTTTCAGTTTTCTTTTTATATTCTTCAAACGTTTCTTTTCCCTCTTATATTTCTCTCACTTTGCATTCAGTTTCTTTTTTCGTTCTCTCTTTACATTCATATCTTAAACCCTAGCAGTTTCCAATATCTGCAACTTCATCATGAATCCATCGTCAAGCTCTGGGAATCAAGATAATGATCGGAAACAAAAGAGAAAGGCAACTGCTGAACCAGAAACCAAACCAAAAAGAGTAAGGATCACTCCCTCTTCAAAGATCTCCACCACCTCCTTCTCCTCATTCATCCTCTCGGAACCACCTTCTTCACCATCTGATATCTCCTCTCCTTCAACCCATCCATCAGATATTTCTTCATCTCTCTCACACCCTTTTCCCACCAGAACACCTAATCCCTATAGTGTCGTTCTTCCCGACTCCAGGTTCACTGTCAACCCTCCAACCCCTACCACTCAATCATTTCTGGAGCTTTTACATTCTGATGTAAATGGCTGGTTGGAGATTCTGGGTGCTGTGCACCTTAACCATCTGGATGAGTATGCTACAAGCAACCTTTGGGATACCTTTCGTCAGGATTTTCTGGTTAGGGCTACAGACACTCAGAGAAGGATCATGTCTGAAGCTCCTGGTATTCGTGGTCTTCGGTTGGAAGCTGGTGAAAGCAGCTATCACCATCTCATCAGGAACAGAAGTGTTCTTGAGAAGAAGATACCTGCAGATGAGTTGGAAGAAGAAAATCTCTGCAGAGACATCGTGGTGTGGAAACCATGGTTTCCTGTGCTGACTGGAGATTTTCAGTGGCTGTTTAACTGGTTCAGAATGAACCCTTCTGAAAAAGCACCTCACATGGTTTTTCCAGTAGTGGTTTATCCTGCTGAAGTTGCTGGTCCTACTCCTCCAACAAACCTAGCAGCTATTCTTCAAGCGTTGGAAGCTGGAACTTCTGAGCTGCCTGAACCAGAATATGCTAAGGCGACTTCTGAGTCAGACTCAGATGAGGAAATGGAAGATGCACAAGCTGAAGATCTTCCAGAAGATCACCCTGCTGAGATTGCTGTCCCTTTTGGCAGAAATACTGGTGCCTCCTCTTCTGGTGAAACCTCAGCTCTGATGGAGACCTTGGAAGCTCTTCATCAGAATCAAGCTATGCTGGCTTCTCGTTTGGACGCGCAAGAAGTAGCCAATGCTGAGTTTCGCTCCTTCATGGCAAGGCAAGCTACAAGCACTGACGGGATTCATGATGTTCTGGCGCGGATTTTGCGTAGGCTAGGATCTTAGTCCTTTGGTCTTTGTAGTTTTCTTTCCTTGTTGCATCTGTTTTCCTGCATTCCTCTCTTGTAATCTTTTTTGATTATAAATGAAAAGTTTCTTTGTTTTACACTCCAGTGATTTTATTTGTCGTCTTATTCATCTGAATCTTTTGAAATATTCTTTTTGATGTTATGACAAAAAGGGGGAGAAGATAAATGATAAATGATTTGATTAATCTATCAGTTGCTGGGTAAAGCTCCCACACATTTACTAACAAGAACTGCAAGTTCTATATGGTTTAAGTGTTTTGCAGGTATAAAGAAGTGAAGAGAATCTTCAAAGCAAACACAAGAAGCAAAACCATAAGAAGTGTTATTCTCTAAAAAGAATAAACTCATGGAAACTGAAGCAAGCTGAGTGCTGTCAAGCTTCAGAAATCAGAAGCAAGAAAGAAGAATGAATCAGAAGCACAGATAATAGAATTTGATCCATATTTGTCTATTTGCTTTGACAAAATTCTATTTGCTCTGATACATTATTTTAGCCTATATGGCTCTGATACATATAATGTGTTCTAATATACATTTTATGTTCTGACTCGTTCATGCTGACTTTTGTCGTTTAGTTTTTGTTCTGTAACATTTCAGGATGTAGAGATGCTCTGATGATGCTCTGGTACATTCAACAATGTTCTGATACAAATCTAGCATGAAGTGATGTTGGTAGAAATTCAAGGCTCTGAAGCTATCCGAGGGAAGCAGAAATCAGAAGCTGTGAATGTTCTAAAGATCCAGAAAACTCAAGTTCTGAAGCTGTCCTAAATGGAAGCAGAAATCAGAAGCTGTGAATGTTCTGAAGATCAAAGAAATTCAAGTTCTGAAGCTGTCCTAGATGGAAGCAGAAGTCAGAAGCTGTGAATGTTCAGAAGATCTAAAGAAATTCAAGTTCTGAAGCTGTCCTAGATGGAAGCAGGAATCAGAAGCTGTGAGTGTCCTAGGGATCTAAAGAAATTCTAGTTCTGAAGCTGTCCAATGGAAGCAGAAGTCAAAAGCTATGAATTCTCTAAAGACAAAAGCTTATGTGATCGTCTCTACCGAAATAATCAGGGAAGTCTTTTATTAAAGTTCTTCGAGTATTTATTTCAGGGGGAGATTATTTATCTCAGGGGGAGATTGTTAATCTCAGGGGGAGACATATTCATATGCTTATGCTATAGCTGTGTAATTTGTCTTTTGCCGTCTGCTCTTTCTGATCGCAAATTCATATCATTTATATATGTTTTTGTCATCATCAAAAAGGGGGAGATTGTTAGAACAAGAATTGTTCTGATCAATTATCTTAGTTTTGATGATAACAATAATATGAATTTTGCTTAAGATAATATGGTACTCTAATCCAATGCAATTTCCTTTTCAGGAAATATATAAAGAGTATGCATAATTCAGCGCTCAGAAGCTTTGTCTCAAAGGGTTCATCATGCAACATCAGAACATGGTCTGGCAAGACATCAGAAGATGGTCGAAGCAGAATCAGAACATGGGTCTATGGAAGCATCAGAAGAACATGAGATCAGAAGCACTGAAGTTCTGATGGTATCACGCTCAGAAGCACTTCAAGGTCAGAAGATCAGAAGATGTTTTGCACCAAGCTGTTTGACTCTGATGATATTCAAACGTTGTATTCACAAACATCAGATCAGAAGGAAGTACAAGTGGCAAGCTACGCTGACTGACAAAAGGAACGTTAAAAGCTATTATAGGCTACGTCAGTAGACACAGCGTGAACAAGGCTCGAGGTAGTTGACAAAAGCGTATAACATTAAATGCGATGCTGTACAGAACACGCAAAGCATTAAATGCACTCAACGGTCATCTTCTCCAACGCCTATAAATATGAAGTTCTGATGAGAAGCAAGGTTAATGATTCTAACGATTCTGCAAAAAACAACTCATATTAACTTGCTGAAACTCTGTTCTACTCAAAGCTCAGAATCTTCATCTTCATCAAAGCTCACTACATTGCTGTTGTAATATATTAGTGAGATTAAGCTTAAACGTTAAGAGAAATATCACAGTTTGTGATTATAGCTTTTAAGAAGCAATTGTAATACTCTTAGAATTGATTACATTAAGTTGTAAGGAACTAGAGTGATCGTGTGGATCAGAATACTCTAGGAAGTCTTAGAGGTTATCTAAGCAGGTTGTAACTAGAGTGATCGTGTGGATCAGTATACTCTAGAAAGTCTTAGAGGGTATCTAAGCAGTTGTTCCTGGAGTGATCAGTGTGTGATCAGAAGACTCTGGAAGACTTAGTTGCTGACTAAGTGGAGAACCATTGTAATCCGTGCGATTAGTGGATTAAATCCTCAGTTGAGGTAAATCATCTCTGCGGGGGTGGACTGGAGTAGTTTAGTTAACAACGAACCAGGATAAAAATAACTGTGCAATTTATTTTTATCTGTCAAGTTTTTAAAGCTACACTTATTCAAACCCCCCCTTTCTAAGTGTTTTTCTATCCTTCAGATTTATGATCTCTAAAACTCGATATCCAACTCGCATCGGTATATCTTTTTAATATGACAGAAAACCTACCACACTAGAGGCCAAATTTTTTGATTTTCAATAGATAACCAAAAATCCTTGTGATGACCTTCTAATGTTCACCTTTTTTATATCTAATAAATCTACTCATTTTACCAACTGCCAATGCTATGTCGGGTCTAGTACATTACTTCAAATACATTAAACAATAAATTACATTTGCATATTTCAATTGAGCCAGATTTCTTCCATCATTCTTTTGAAATTTGACACTAAGATCAAATGGAGTACTCACTTCCTTAAAACGTAAGTGTTTGACTTTATCAAACACTTTCTCCGCATAATATCTTTGATTAAATTCATAACTACCACTGTTTCGTTTTACTTTGGTCCCCAAAATACTGTCAATTAGCCCAAAATCTTTCATAATGTGAAAGTTAGAAATCTCTTATTTTTAAAATCAATTTTATAGGATTGAACTTTCCAATAAAAACAATATAATTGTTAAAAAGCCTAGTCTATAACTTTGTCTTATGAAAGTTTAAAAAAAAAAAAACGCATTCAAAAGCCTTTATATAAAAAAAATAAAATAAAAGCGCATTCAAAAGCCTTTATATGCAAAATAGAATACAATGGCCAAACGAAAATAATGCAAGACATAAATATTACACATTTGGTGGCATGCTTTCAGTAAAATAAAAAAACATTTCTAAATCAACTTAGCCAATAGAAGATCACTTGAACTCACGCCTAGGGGTGTAAGCGGGTCAAAAAAATCCAATTAAACCGACAATCCAAACCAAACCAACCCGAAATTAAACCGATTATTATTGGTTTGGTTTAAAAACCGAACCAAACCAATAAAAACCGATGTGGTTTGGTTCGGTTCTCGGATTTAGTTTTTAGGAACCGCCAATCCGATGAACCGAACCAATGGAAATAATGACGCTTTAAATATTTTATTCTACCCATCATTAAACTCAATTTTTTTATCGGTCCAACTATTATCCATCTTTGTTTACACTTCCTTCCTTTAAGCAAAACACGCATCTAGAATCAAACTCTAAAGCATAGACAATAGAAACCATAAGTCACTAAAGTTATGCTTTCACAGAACTGCTGCTCTTGCTGCCCACAACTATTGTTCCTTTCACTACTGTCATTATGATATGTTATGGTCGTCTTCTTCGTATTCAAGTTCTCTTTGTTAATTTTCATATATTTTTGTACCTTTTTTTTCTTCTTTTTCTTCATCAAAACTCATTTAGATCTTGTTACAAAATAGTTTTGATGTGTGTTTGAGGTGTGAAACATGTTAATGAATGTGTGTTTTGTTATATTCTATATGTTAAGCTTTGAAATCCCTTTCCAACTTTCTGATACTAAGTGTTAACTTTTATATTTGATAGGAAACTTGCAAAGGAAATGATGTCACTATTTCGTATGGAATAAGAGCAACATGTAATTTGTTTGAACAAATATAGCATGAAACATATTATTTTAAAAAATAATAGTATAAAATACACCAAAAATACGATAATGGAGAATATACAGATGAATATAATGTTTAAAAAAATAATAGTATAAAATACACCAAAAAACACGATAATGGAGAATATACGGATGAATATAATATTTTAAAAAATAAATATTGTAAACCGATCAACCAAACCAAACCAAACCGAACCAAACCGGTTAGTTTGGTTCGGTTCCATTTTTGAAAAATGTTGAAAACCGAACCAAACCAAACCGATGGAAATATCATTGGTTCGGACCTTTTTTCAACCAAAAACCGATCCAAACCGATCCGATTACACCCCTACTCACGCCAAACACAAAGTTACAAAGCCTAAATATCTATGTCCCACAAGGAAATCTTTGTCTAATTGGAGCCCACTTTCGTTATGATTAGAAATACACAATGGAGCAATAGGGTATGTTTGTTTGTGTATAAAGAAAAATCGTCAAAGAAACTTACATTTTACAATTATTACAAGCTTTTTCACAAGGTCTCTGCAGAAGATATAGTAGATGAGATAGTTATAAAGGAAAGTGACATTTAAAAGACTACTTCTAACAATTTTACATCATATTCAAGTTAACCTCTAATTTATAGATTAACTAAGAATGTGATAATAGGAAATTGGATTATTTTTTTATTTTTTTTATTTTTGAGTTTGTTTAAGAAAACAAAAAATAGTTAGGACTCACGAGGAGGATTGTGGAATGTATTATCAGAACTGCATGTGAAGTGTGAACAAACAAATTGATTAAGTCTTCATGTTCACTCTCTTGTGAAGTAATTTTGTCGTAGTTTTTGGCCACATTTTGTACCGTAGGCTTTCACAAAGAGAAGTTTTTCCAAAAGTGATTTAAGGTTTCACACTTTAACTATTTAGCAGCATTTTCCAGCTTTTATTGCTCTTGTGACTGACTGCCAACAATTTTTTTAACTTTACTGCCACAAGACATAGTTGCTAAAAAAGTGAAATTTCATTACTTAACCTCTAAGTAATTAAGTCTTTTAATTTTTTTATTAATTCTCCCATTTAAAATAATTTTATTCGGGACTTGTTAGACACTAATTTCGTGATATTTCATTTATACATTAACAGTTTTGTGATACTATTTAAGTAATGGCGAAACCCTAGGAGTTAATTTAGTGGTGGAAACTTGAATAGTCTTGAGAGTGTGCTTCTCTTATGAGGAAAAAAATTAACAAGTAGTAGATCTCAAAATTGAAAATTCCATCAAAACAAAATCATTCTCATGATAATATATGGGATTACTCCCCATATACATAATTAGCCAAAAATACATTAAAATTTTATACACACTTTCTTCTAATTAGTTCTCCCCTCTTAGTACAAAATAAATCTACCAAGAAAAAGAACTAGTAATAAATGGTTAATATATCATTTCACGTGCTCCACGTCCATTAAAGACAGGAACATTTGTCTGTGTTCTAAAAACACTGCATATAGTACACTATACAAATTAATCTAAACATGCATGCGAGTAAGTGCTTATCGTTATAATTAGTAGTATAAATACAATGTAACCATATTCATATAAATATAAACAATAAGTTAAGGTAAACACACATGTGCACTCATTAATTAGAAAAAGAGATCTCAGATCAGAGACAAACCATGTGTGTACTTTGGATTCTCATTGAGAAATGAAATGTTGTGAATGGAATTAGTTATCCAAATGGATTAAGCGCTTAATGAGGACTTTCCACGTGAGATACTTACATCCTTGTCATATGTTGGAAGTAGTATTAATGAGTCATAAAATTTGGTTTTTTTATTGATTCTAGTTGAAGAAATCAGTGCAAGGATCAAAATCCAATGGAGCTTCTAATGATCCACACATGGTGGCAGTATGATTTGTTGTATTCTTAATGTGTCAATCCTGACATCCTTGTTTTACACGTCTTGTCATGTATAATTGTAGTTGTTCTTTAATTTTAACAAGCGTTTTTTATAATCAAAATTAATTGATTATATTTATAAATTAAATTAAAAATTAAATATTAACTAAATAAATTAAATAAAATTTTCATCAAGAAGCGGTCAAAACCCTTCAAAATAAAAAAGAGAAAGGTTTTTTCTTGGTTGCCTTGAAAAAAAAGGATGGGTAAATTACCCATAGTGATGTGGCATAATGTTAAAAAAATTATATTTATTTTTAATAATGATTATTAATATTTTTTGATTTTTTCTTATTGATATATTTTTGAAAAAACTTTTATCTTCTTCATTCTTATTACTTCATCTTCATCCCTAGTTCTTATTTTATCGCTCCCTCTTTTGTTGTTGTCTTCCTTTTTCTTTTATTTTTTTACAATTTGGGATTTATTATTTATTTCTCTAAAATTAATGTGGAAAAAAGAACAATTCCAATCACACTAGAAGAAAAAACCATTCCTGATATGTTCAAAATTAAATTCTGTTTGGGATAAATTTTTGCCGACGAATTATCTTCAATTATTTCTCAATCTGAAACTGATATTGACAATTCTTTAATTATCAATTCTTTATTTTCAATTGGGTGATTTTATAGAAAGAAATGTTATATGTTATAACCAAGGAGTTTGCTTATTGTATGGGAATATATTCCTAGGTATTGAAAGTGTATATCTCTTCAAATACTGTGTTTAACCTTTTTTTGTGTAATTATTTTATATGCGGTGCGAGATACATGAGTTATTGGCATTGATATACTACGACAGTCTTCAAAGAGTAGTCCCAATTTATGATAAAAATATAAATTAAACATTTAATAAAATAATAATAATAATCATTTAAAAAAAATACAGATGGCATTATCTTATTTGTCCATATAGAGATGGGTAATTTACCCCTAATTTTGATGGGGTAACGTAGTCCTCACCAAAGAGAAATTACCAACCAATTATCATTACGAAAGGAAATACAAGGGATTCTTAGTAAATTCATAAAAACTATAATTGGAGTTAGTAATTTCTTTCAAAAAGGACCACTTCCAAACTAACATCTTTACATTCCACACTGTATTATCAACATTCCAACCGTCATTCCGAAAGCAAATACTGTTCTGTAATAACCATATCGACCACGTAGTTGCTAACCAAACAAGTCCCCACTTACCCTCCATAATCTTCTTGTCTTCTACTATCTAACATATATTAAAAGATTGACCAAACTCCCTAAATTGCCCTTTCCTCAAAATAAATTTACTCTACAAAATGGACATTTTGGTAACTAACAAAATAACTCTTCACCTTTTTATCTTTTGCACCAAGTGTTTCACTCTCATTGGCCCACCAACTTTCTACAACATAATACACTACCTCATTTTCTCTCTCCTTATAAAGTACAATTTCAATTGAAAATATAATATAGTTGCATATTTATGATTATCATTCATTTATAATTGAATCATTCATTTTAATTTTGCATATTTTTAAATATATTTTATACAATATTAAATAAATTTACATGATATTAGACTGTAGTTTACGGGTCACTATCAACATAATATATATTTTATTTATTTTTTCAAATTTTAAAATTCTTTTTATTCTTTTTTCGTCTCATGGATCAATTTTTTTCTTTGCTTAATTATTTAATAATTAAGTAATTCATTTTAAAATTATTTGTATAATGTATTCTTTTAATTTTAAAAACATAATACACTAGCTACCTCATTCTCTTTCTCTTTTTTACGGGTCACTATCAACATAATACATATTTTATTTATTTTTTCAAATGTTAAAATTCCTTTTATTCTCTTTCCATCTCATGGATCATTTTTTCTTTGTATAATTATTTAATAATTAAGTAATTCATTTTAGATTTATTTGTATAATGTATTTTTTTTAATTTAATTAGCATGATGAAAAATGTATTTATCTCACGGGTCACTAACAAGACAATATTTATTTTAGTTAATCAATCATTATTTTAATTCAAGAGACAAAATCTTTAAAAATCTGAAACATTTTACGACGGTTGTAGGCCCAACTGCTCTTAAAAGAAATTTGCGACGGTTCAACAACGGTCGCCCCCAAATATATTCATGTTTATTATTTTAAGATTCTAAATTACTACATATTTTTTTTTAGTTATTTACACAATATCATAATTAAATTACCATCCTCAAAATATATGTTGTTGAAATTGCAAAGCATTATGAAATTGACTATGAAAATCTTATTAATAAATTTTTTTCTAATGGTTAATTTCCATTATATATATACAATTTGGTCAAACTTTTTATTTCTTTTTTTTTTCATATCATTAAAAAAATACTACACCATAAATAATGCACCCGTGCGACAGCACGGGTCTCTAACTAGTTACAATATATATACCAATCCAAAAAATTCGTTAAACAATCTTCCTCCTTACCTACCGGTTTACCAATCCACAACGCAATGACATTCCAAATAATATCCACCACTTTACAATTAAAAAAGGAGTGATTTCTACTCTCCCATTTAACTTCACAAAAAAAAAAACATTTTAAATAGTTTAAAGGAAAATAAATACCTCTATTCTTCAAGAGATCTTTAGTAGGTAATCTATTCACAAAAAGCCTCCACCCAAAAACCCTTATTTTAAAAGGAACCTCCATCTTCCAAATCTTGGCCAAAACCGCATCATTCCTATTACGAGGACCAAAAGGAATGCGAAAAGAAGCATAAAAATTGTAACAAGAAGCTACCGAAAACTCACCTCCTTTACCCCCTTGATTTTGTCACCAACTTCTAAGTCACAAGCAACCGTCGATAATTTCAAGCGAAGAGAAGAAATTGCATGAAGAATGTCGGGTGTCAAAAAAATATGTTTTATACCAAAATCTCCCCAACACCACTCACCGTTACTCCACCCTCCCATCCCACCAACCGACACATTTTTAAGGCAAGACAACAAATAAAGACCCTGAAATTCATCCCTTAAAATAATACCCTCCACCCATCTAGCTTCCTAAAAAGAAGTGGAATAATCTTTACCAATCTCAAACTTACAAAGTTCCACCATAAGATCGTAATAAATTTTGATAAATTTATTATAACGACAAATCAAATATATTTTGATAAATTTTTCCAATGGTAACAATAGTTATGCATAATATTCTAGCATTGTTGTTTTTACGGATAAACTTTATCTTCATAATTCTCTTTATGTACTTGAATTTAAATTTACTCTTATTTTCAAATCTAGGTTAACTCAGATGTTTGAAAATGTAAACTCATTTTTCCCTTTACTTTAATAATATTTGAAATATGATAAGCATGAAGATGATTGGGATTGTGAATCACATTCATAACATCTACATCCTTAATTACCCTCCTTTTGCTCAATAACCATGTTTCAAATGATGCTAATATCTTGGACACATCATTATAGATTAGCCCACCCACACTATTAAAAATAAGTGATTTCCGCTCAGTTAGAAAATGATTTTTACATCGGTTTATTGGACGAGGTAAAAAAGAGTGTTATGGAAAGTGTGTCATTTTTCTCTTTGTTTGAACTGCCACCTGAGGGAAAATATTTAGTTGGTCATAAGTTCGATCCCGGACAACAATATTTTCATAATGAGGACCAAAACATGGAAGCTTGCATATTTAAACAACTCTTTAAGAGATCTGATGCATATTTCCACAACTCTTCATGATGCCATTTACATATCTTAGGTCGGTGAAGAAAATACTCACCACGGTTGGAAAAATATCCACTGATGCATTTCAGATGAAGTATTTCAAATTTGCTTTTTTGAACAATTTAAAGAATTCACAATCTTTTAATACTTTTGTCTCCGAAGTAGGAAGGAAATATCTCAATAGTGGAGAAATTTTGGTTGAACCTCTTGCTCCATGGCTGAAAAAACTTTAGATAAGTAAGTTGTAGCATAAGGCTGATGAAGTTCTAAATCTCTTTGGTGTCATGGCATGAGGATATATGAGAATTGGGAGCAGAACTTGCACACTATTTGCGAAAAAGCAACGACATAGCAAAAATGAAGAATACAAGATGGAATGAAGAGAAATGGGGAGAGGATTATCAATTATAAAGGTTAAACATTCAAGTCAAATTGATTTTATCGATGATGACACACACTGATCAAGATCATAATTAATTATTACTTAAGGTTAATCGATTATGTAGAGCAAAAATTTGAAATTTGAATTTTAAATATCGTCTAATCGATTATTCTCAAGTCTAATAGATTAATTAGGGAGATTCCAACCTTTTATTTTTATTTTTCAGCCTATGCATGATTTTGGGCTTGATTTATTACTTTTGACACCCCTAAACTTCATCAATGCACCCATTTGCCTAGATTTTTTAACTTCTTTCATGCATACTTCCTTAAGCCACAATTAACACAAACCAAAAATATGTTAGTGATAAAATAATAATCATTATGCATGAAAAGGTCACTCCCTAGACAATTTCCTCAGAGTTTTCTGATTTAGTTTTTGTCAAGTGTTTTACCTTAGAATCTCAAAAATTCGTGAGAAAACTCCACCTCAGGAGGAAAAAACAAACACTTGTAAAAAGTAAATCTCTATGGATCGCTTGATATGAGAGTTGGCTAAAACAACTTCAGGGGTGATGTGATCATCAAATAACCATAGACTCAAAAATCGTCATGACCATCACGATAACACCATCATCAATGCCAACAGATATATAGGTCAAACATGAATGTTGAACACCACCATCAATGCTAACAAACAACTTGATAAATACGCTCATTTAGCACCACCATTAGTTCTAACGACCTGCTCGATCAAACACTACTGTTGAGCACCACCATCAATGTCATCAACTTTGATCCAATAACTATCAAGATCATCACAAATCATTAGACTTCTCTAGTATACTCAAAGTATACACATGTTTTGCATAACTTTATTAAATTTGCAACAAGTATTGAATATGTGACTTCATACACAAGAGGGGGGGGGGTGAATTATAGAGGTTTGAAAATCGTTGATTTAAAACAAATTAATTTTCTAAATCAGAGTTTGAAAACTTTTTATCAAAGGCGTTTGAATATGTAGCAAAAAATCAAAGAAAAATAAGTTGGAAGTAAAAGTGATCAGGGAAGAGAGGATGACACCAGAAATTTATAGAGGTCTTTGCTTAAAGAAGTGGCCTACTCCTCTCCCCAAAAATTGATCTTGAGAGTATTCTCAATTTCTTGAGAGCTTTTGGAAGGTTAAGCCCATGAACCCTCTTATACAAGGAAACGAAGTTTCAAGCTAACTTCCAACCAAACAACAATCTGAGGCTTAAAGCGGTTAGTCTCCAAACCAAACAACAAAAAGAGCTTCAAGTGGTTAGTCTCTAAGAAAAACTAAGATTTTGTACATGTTGATCTCGAACCAAGATGAAGTTTTGAGTGACTCTCCTCCAAACTGAAGTGAGTCTTACACGGGTTGACCACAAACCGAATTAAGATCTCTATCGGACTGATCTCAAACCTATTGAGCTTTTACACATACTGAACTCAAAACCTAAGTGAGATTTTATGCCATGCTAATATCGAACCAATAAATATTTGGACCAAGATGAGCTCATGAACTATTGTGAAGATTTTTTACTAGGTATTCTTCAAGAACCCGAAAGAGAGCTTTTCTTCAATGGAGGAGCTCACAAACCAGATAGAGACTTATACTAGTTCCTCAAAGAGATTTTACAATGATTTAGCTCCAAACCAAATTAACCTAAGAAAGAATGATTTACTCAAGAGAAAATACTAATCTTGGTAAATTAACAATAAATCCTTCACCTAAAACAAAATCCTAACAAAACTCAAGAACGTTCTCAAAGCACTATGGATAAAATATGTGAAAAGGTAGAAATTTTTTAGAGATATTATAGGAGAAACAAAAGGTGAGGTTTTCATGTTTTCTAAATGGTTTGAAATGAATGAGAGGCTATTTATTTATAGGCCAAGAAATTGTGTAATTTTAAAAACAATCCATGGACAAAATAAATGACCTAATCGATTAGCTAATTGATAGGGTAATGCAAATAATCGATTATTTGTGCCGAAATTAAAAGGGTTTTGATGGAGAGCCGTTACCAATAAGTAAGAGACTTTCATAATTAATTATGTACTCAATTCAACGTCATCTAATCGATTAGGGAAACTATCTAATCGATAAAATTCAAAAAAAAAATTCTAGTCAAGTAGTTCGTCCTCTAATAAAGTGAGTAGACTCCAAAAACTTTTTTCTTAATTGTTTTAATCAAATAATCAACCAACTTGAACTAATTTCTTGCTTCAAGAGTTCTTAAATCTTTTGTTGCGATGGTTCCAAACGATATAGGTAAATTTGAGCTGATTTCTTGTTTCATACTTTCTTCATCATTTTCAATCCTAAATTTAAGGAAAAATTAGCATATCAAACTATCAAAGTAATGAAATACCGTTACATGCGGTTAAAGAGGATGATGCATCATCAACCAAACACTCTCTTTATTAACTCTCTCACTCATTCCTCATCTTATAATAATCCATTTGTAGAGTACATTACACTCTACTTGTACATATACATTACATTATTAGATATACATATACATTGACCCAAAACGAAACAAAAAGATCAATGTAAATTGCTTACTTAACGCTATGAAGTTGCGTTCCAACTACTCTTTATATTCTTTACCTTTATTCTTCTTCTAATGTCCCCCTAAAAACCTCACTACCTTACCTATCTATCAATCTTCTTTTCCCATTCTTTCTTTCTCTTTTCTTTCTTTTTCATCATCATCATTGTACTTTATCATCATTCTCTCACAAATCAATGCATGCCAATGAAATGAACCACAATCTAATCAACCCATTTCCATAATCTCCCATGGCAACACTCATAGCTAGCACCTTTTACTAAGAAACTTAAAAAAGATTGATTTTTGGTTTGGAACTCACTCAACTTATGGCATCCATTGCTACTTTCTTCAACAAGTTTTGCTATCTTTTCATCCTCATTCTCCACCTTGGCTGCTTCATGTTCACCACCGCCGCCATCACCGGAAAACAAAAACACGACACCCGCCATTTGTTACCATCCAAGAAACGAAAAATCTTACCTTTATCACAACCCTCTTCACCTTCCCACCCTAAATTCAAAACCCACAAAGCCCTTTCTTCGTCTTGGCATTTCGTCAAACACCTCTTCTCCGCTAAATCCTGCAAAACCGCCATCACTGCCGCCACCACACATGCATCACCTCAATCCACATCAACCACCGCAAAAGCCTCCCAACAGACTCTCATCTCACTGGTTCAATCCGACCCGAGTTTCACGGATCCCCCACGCAAGAAACAACCCGAATCAGAAATCTCCGCCGACAACAATAACCTCTTCTTCCCCCTCCGCAACGACATCTACCCATGCACCGTCTGCGGCGAGATTTTCCAGAAACCAAACCTCCTCGAGAGTCACCAATCCACAAACCACGCCGTATCGGAACTCACCGGATCCGACCCGGGTCACAATATAGTCCAAATCATATTCAAATCGGGTTGGCCCGAAGCAAACGAGTTTCCATTTCCAACTATTCACCGAATCCTAAAGATCCACAACAGCCAGAAAATCCTCTCCAAATTCGAAGAATATCGCGAATCCGTAAAATCCAAAGCCACGCGTAACACGCGCCGCCGCGACGAACGCTGCATCGCCGATGGTAACGAACTCATGCGTTTCCACTGTTCCACGTTTCTATGCGAGTTAGGACATAACGGGGATTCTTCAATTTGTTCTCAGCAATTTTGTAATATCTGCGGAATTATTAAATCAGGATTTTCACAAAAATTAGATGGAATTTCCACGCTGTCAACAAGCTGGAGGGCAAACATGTCAATTCCCGATGACATCGAACGTGAATTTCGCTTCATGAATGTGAAGCGGGCCATGCTTGTTTGTCGGGTTATTGCGGGTCGGGTTGGGTCCGATTCGGATGATGAGATGGATAAAACTGATGGGGGTTTTGATTCGGTGATGGCGCATGGAGAGAGTGAGTTGGTGGTTTTTAATCCTAGGGCTGTGCTTCCTTGTTTTGTGATTGTGTATAGTGTGTGATGAACGGTGAGGATGATTATGAGCTTGATCGAATGGTCAAGTGATGATGGGTTGTAATTTTAATTTTGGTTAAGTGGTATTTTATAGTTAAGGAATGTATGTCTTTTTGAGAAAGTTTATGTGCATAGAACTTGTTGATTAAATTGATATAAGCCATATGTTATAGTTTGTGTGTGTGTTTTTGAGGTGAATCACTTGATTGTGTGTGATTAAGGTTACCTTTTGCTAAACTTATGGTTTTCTTAATTGAGCTTATAGTTAATCATGTGATTCTATTTGCATTAAGTTAGAGGCTAGTATTTGTTAGGTTCAATGGTAGTAGATTTGACCCATTAGTTGAATCTTACTTGTTCCTTGTGGAATTAGATTTAAGTGAACTTCGAATGGACTTGAGTTTTGATATGATAGAATGTGTTTTGGATGAAAATATGCGGGTGACTATTTAGTTTTGATATGATAGAGTTTGTTTTGGATGTAAATATGTGGGTAGGGGAGTTTTGATATGATAGAGTTTGTTTTGGATGTAAATATGTGGGTAGGGGTGGCAAAACGGGTCCGGTCCGCGGGGGAAAGCCCGTTTTACCCGCACTTTTTTGCGGGGCGGGGCAAGGTTTTAGGCCCGCTCTCTTTAATGTGTCCGCCCCGCCCCGCCCCGCCCCGTTTTTTTGTGGGCATTTGTTTTTTCATAAAATTTTACTATTTTTAGGCCTAAAAAGCCGAATGCCCGCGGGCTTTCCTCGCCTTCATTTTTTTGTGGGGCGGGACAAGATTTTAGACCCGCATTCTTAAAAAAGCCCGCCCCGCCCCACCACGTTTTTTCGCGGGCTTTTGCGGGGCGAGCCTAAACGGGGCGGGCATGCCCGTTTGCCACCCCTATATGCGGGTGACTATTTAATCAAATTCAACGGTAGAATAGAAAGTTGGAGGCTGAAAAGAAAAAACCACTTTCTCAAGTGGCTTAAGATGCTTTGATTGTTAATGACTTTTACTTACATAATTTTTTATAAGGAAAACATTTTGTTTTGTTTTAGTATCGCTCGACTAGTAGACATAAATCTAGTAGATATTAAGCTGTGATCAAAACTTTAAAACATTGACATGCATTGTTCTAAAAAGAGTGTAAGGGTACTCCAAATTATTTGCATTTGTACAAGTAAATCTATTAATCTGCTTGGCTACAGGTTTAAGACTCATTTAATGTCTCAATGCATTTTCAATTTGGTTTTGTAAAGCTTCAAATCCTAACTTTGACATATACGTGCGTTTGGATGCTTGTAAATGCAAAAACAAATAGATATGAAAATCATAGGCAAACACCCTATTGCATTTACAAACTAATATAGGCAACGTTTTAACCGAAATCAACCCTAAGAAGTTATTTTTATTTGAGTGGTGACGCAGTCATAATTAGCAGCAATGCTTTCTACTTGTTCTTAACATAAATCAACCCTAAAAAGTTACTATTTTTTTAAGGGTGACTCTTTCAGAATCAGTAGCAGTGCTTTCTAGCGGTTCTTAACATAAATCTAACTTTAAAAGGTTATTTTTATTTGAGTGATGACTCTTTCATAATTAGCCACATGACTTTCTGAAATAATATGAAATTAAGCGGCCAATACAAAGAGGATCACTCATTAAAAAAATATTAGAGAATTTTTTTCCTGACCTCCTACTTTCTTGGTCACCCGCGGCAAAAACCTCAAAATGTCCCTAAACTTCGAAAATACATTTTCGAAGTCACCTTTTTATGAGAAAAAATATGATTTCGAAAATGCACTTTCGAAATAAAGTGATTTTTCAGAAAAATAGGTGAATTCGGAAGTGCATTTCCGAATTCACCTCCTTAGAAGAATTCGGAAATGTACTTCCGAAATAATGTCTGATACAGAAAAAAATAACAAACAACAACGATTCAATTTATTTAAAGCATGAAGATTACAAATATCACATTACATAAAATTAAAATTACATATTGTTAAACACGGGTAATTGACGATGAGTTCGGTTAGATTCGGATTTTGACGGATCTAAAATAATTATCCGAGTCCGACTGAAACAACCATATAATATCCAAATTAAACAACTAAATTAACCCGACACCCACTCCAACACGATTGATTGCACAAAATAACCAACGGTCGGTCGGTTTGAATCGGGCGTACAATTTGTTTGGTGTAGAGTGATTGATTGATTCCTCTTCTTCTTCTTTGGCGTCATACTTCCTTCTCTCTCTATGTTCTTTTTAGTACTCTTACCAACATGCCTTTCTCTCTTTCATTCTTAAAGTATCTCATCAAATCACATTCCTAACGCTCTGTCTTATTCCTCTCTCTCTCTCTCTCTCTCTCTCTCTCTCTCTCTCTCCACTAATGCAAGCAAAGGTAAACTGATACCAATTAAACCCATACAAAGCTAATTTTTTTTTCTTTTGTTATTGTTCTTGTGTTTGTCACAATGGCTGGTGTTTCAAGTCGTACTCGAAGTAGGAATGTTTCACTCTTCAGTAGTATTCCATTTCATGGCTCATGTGCGTGTTCGTTGAAATCTAAGCGTATAAAAAGTGATATGGGTTTGAGCTCTAAAAAAAAGAAAGCCAAATGAAGAGCCTTTTGTGTTGCATGAAGATGTTATTTGCATTGACAGTGACAAGGAAGGAGATCAAGAGGGGTTGCAGTATTTTGATAAGAAACTTTATGAGGCATGTGTTAAACAAGTAGAAAATGTTGATGGTGATGTTGATGAGGTTGACGACATTGATGTCAAAAATGAGGAACAAAGTGGAGATATTGTTGATATTGGTGGTGAAGAAGGGTTAGGAGATTGTGAAATGAACAGTTTTGAGGGTTGTGTTTATGCTGATGGTGATGATAATGGTGATATTTCATTTCCTGGCTCGTGTTCATTGAAATCTAAGGGTATAAAAAGTGTTATGGGTTTGAGCTCTAAAAAAGGGAAGCCAAATGAAGAGTCTTTTGTGTTGCATGAAGATGCTGATGTTATTCGCATTGGTAGTGACGAGGAAGGAGATGAAAAGGGGTTGAAATTTTGTGATAAGAAATTTTCTCAGATTATTTCGAAAATGTACTTCTGAAATAATACCTGATTGTTAAAACCGAATTTTCATGCATTTCGGAGATGCATTTTCGAAGTCTGGAAAAATTTTAAAAAAAATTACTTCGGAGATACATCTCCGAAGCAGGGGCAAGTTTGAAATTTCACTGGAGGTCACCCCCATAGGGGGGTCAGGAAAGAAATTCTCAAAATATTATAACTCAAACTATAAAACATGTCCCGTGGTTAGGCCCAAAGCCACATAAACTGAGGTGCTCATCTTGACAAACTCCAACGCCACATTAGAATAACTTATTCCAATGTGATTCCGACTAACCAACAAGACTATTAGTGAGACATGTAGAAGCATCGACGTACTCAAACATTCACATTTAAGATGTCACATAATCTCATCATAAACGTGTTCTATAACAATTTTTAAATAAAACATATCATATCATAAAATGCATGTCATCACATGCTCGTCTTTACATAGGTTCATCGGAGTGGAATTAATTAATAAAGTAACTCATCAATTAAATAAGTTTCATAATAATACTCCTTTTAAAGTTAAACTGAGTTATGGCAAAATGCCTCCAACATCAAATCAACATAAAATATCAGGAGTCATAACATCTAACTCTCGCAACAACAACACATAATAAACATAAATCATAAATGTTCGTCCGCCCGGTGTTACATATCAAAGTAACGAAATCTAAAACACATGAAAATGGGAAAAGGAAGAATAGCCTTAACGTTGTCCTTCACTTCTAATGCATTTAGTCATTTACCTGCTCGTCTGTACCCCAAGAAAGACCATAGAACACCACAAACAACAAAGGGGTGAGAATACGCTTAAAATATATAATGGTGCAAAAGAAATGCAAAGGTAACCTAAAACAAAGATATCATCTTTCATACATTTCAATTACATCAATTGGCATAACTCACCTGCGTTAGCCAAAACAACTTAATTGCACAACAACATTAAAGCACTCATTTACACAACCTTTGTGTAATTCAATGCAAACAACGACTCAACTCATGCATGTGGTACCAACTCAACAAAGATTCTTCATACGAACCAGGTCCTAACATCTGAACCTCGAGCCCCCTCATCTAAGCTCTAGACAAGTTATTAGTCCCCTCATATGGACTCGTGACTCGCCTCTTTTACAACAACGACAACATATGATGCATGTATAATATAATGCACAACAACAACAACTCAATAATGAATTTTACAGTCTCACATCTAACTGTAAATAATCCCGCACAACAATAGCAAAGTAGTTCCCACATCTGAACTGCACATCATAAATCCCAATTATATGATTATCTCATAATTATCACACAACAACATAATTGCATCATCAACTCGCACAATTTAATCATGCATTTAATTAATTAATGTCACCAAAATACACCCAACAACAGTTAACATCAACCGCATGATAAAACGGTACATAAAACTGCACTAGAAGTTAACAATGAAACCATTGACACGATGACAGGAAAGTCGTCACCTGGGTGACATCCGTCATCCCCTTTTTCTCAATCCTGTCACTCTTGTGATGACCAGCAAGGCGCCACACTTGCCTATAGACCATGACGATCACCCCGTCAGACAGCTGACATTCGTCAGCGTCTTCAAAGGGTATGACGATCTGGGCGTCATGCGGGTGATGCTCGTCACCCTGTCAGTAGAAGTAGAATTGCGCTTCTATTATAGTGTTCAATTCAGAACTCCGATTTTTCATTCCCCGCCCTCAAATCGATCAGCAACATTAAGAAAATACATTTTATCATCAAAACAACAATTATCTATCGATTAACATGTATTTTCTTTGATTAATCATGACTTTAGGTAATTTATTCATCATGATCATAATACACATATAAACACCAACTTATACATCCATCACATACCAATCGCATACAATTTCCATGATAAAATTAGTACACGAAAATCACAGAATTACATATGATAATTCATGTTATCACAGCAGCTCCATCCATATCATCAATCATTCATCAATGGAAGAAAAATAAGAAGAAACCTAATAGAGATTAAGGACTTCTCCCTACCCAATCATGCAATTGACATTATGTTTAGAGTAATCATCGCCCCTTACCTTAAGTTTCCACTAAAAGCACCTTCAAGCTCTAACAATGGATTATCTCCCTCTCTGAACCCCTGTTCTCCTGGTCTCTTTCTTCAAAATCTCTTTTTCATGTAATGACACAATTAGGCTCTCCTAATCCCCTTTTTATTCTAAAATCTAATATAATCTTTTTAAATTATATTACTTTGACCCAACTTACTTTACTTCTCACCTCATTATTCCTTTATTTTTGTATTATTTCTAAATTCCACCAAACACCTCTATTTTTTAATATTTTAATACTAATTTAATTATCTAATCATTTAATTAAATATACAAATCATTCAAACATATTATTTTTCAGTTTATGATACACAATTCAATTAATTAAATAATTTAAATAAAAATCAGAGTGTTACAACGGTCCCGAGCTGTCGCCCTATATATATATATATATATATATATATATATATATATATATATATATATATATATATATATATATATATATAAAAGTCTCATCCACCAAATGTATTATTTCTTATTGACTGTCTTGGACTACAATTTATAGAATTAATTTTGAGGCACCCTTGCTTAGCGAGGCATTGTGCTCAATAATGAGCCTATTTTTCTTCCCATCTAAGTCATGTCCAGCTCATCCTAAAGTGGACTTTGCCTCTATACCTCTGCTTGGTGAGCATTCCAATCTCTCTTAGAGAGAGAACCCTTCCTTAACTTAGAAGAAACTTAGCCAATAAGTCATTAAACCTCCATAGCTCGCTTACCGAGGTTGTTAGTTCACCCATCAAGCCAACCCTAACTTCCTCATCAAGTAACTTGGCCTTTAAGCAATCTTTAACCACCTTGCTTCGCATAGAGAGGTTGGTGTCTCGCTTAGCGAATGTCTTTCTTCTTTATTAAGTAACTTGGCTCTAAAGAAACCTTTGAACTGTCATTGCTCGCTTAGAGAGACCTTGTCTCTGCGTGGCAAGAACATTTATGGAAGGTTTTACTTTGTTTTCCCTTGTTCCACTAGGCGAACCTCTATTTTGCCTGGCTAGATCTTTGTTTATTGCATTGTGATTTTCTTTGTTTATTTTATCTATATTTTATGAATACGCAATTAACATATTCATCCAAGTACTTTATCTTGTTTTTTTGATAAATTAGGGGTATCTTGTTTTTTTTATAAATTAGGGGGAGGGGTTCCATTTATTACTTGTGAATTAAGTTAATAAATATTTATGTATCTTAAGTAATTTTGCCACTTATCAACTCTCCTCGATTTATCTTTTTGTTTGAACAAATTCAATACAAATGTCAAATGGCTCAAAAAATGCACTATGCATAGTTCATGTGAGGTTTTACGACTTATCAAGAACTTTTGAAAAACTTTGTAGTTAAAATCAATTTCTGAAAAAAAGTATATAAATAATATTATTAATGATGTCATAGAGAGAATGGATACACTCTTTAAATACAGATTTAACCACATCATGAGAAAAGTTATCCCAAGGATTTCTCCCTAAGGACTTCCCTTGCATCAAAATTGTGCACACCAATGACATATCTAACAAATTATGTCTTTTATCCATTTCAAAATCACATAGAACAGTATTAAGAAATTTCATTACCAAAAAAGATTGAAATGATGGTTCTAACACCAAGAACTCAACGGTAGAATTTGTATTAGCAAACCAAGATCAATCCCCATTAAATATAAACACATATATCTTAGCCTCATATTAACATATGAAGCTAAGCATCTCGTTCCAACGGAGTATCACAGAACAAAAGTACCAATGGCAGCTAATTCCTTGAAACTTCTCATACAAACAACTGCGAAAATTTAGTATTGGTCGAAAACTAATCATCCAATAGAAGTATATATTTAATCCTCATATTTAACTAATAATCTATATCCCAATTTTTTTATTTTATAGAAAAACTGTATTAAGAGATTCATAAACCATACAGCCAAGGAGAAACCAATCAATTGACTTCTTATTGAATTAGCTACTACTGTATCAGCAGTCGATCCAGAAATGGCTGACAAATACGTGGAACGAACATTTTGGATCCTGCAAGCTGCAACAATGTGAAAAATAAAAAGCATTCATGACTCATCATCACCTATAGATTTCTAAACCATAAACACACCTTCACTACTTTGATTCTTGACTCATGTAACTAATGAAAAACTAGAACATGTGTTTCACATATCAGTAGAGTTCCACACTTCATTATCACTTACTGCTGCTGCATGCAGAGAAGTTGTTTCACTTCTTTCGGGTTGTCATGCGTTCAATGTCAGACCATTCGGTGAAAAAAATTGATCATCATGAAATTCAAAATATTTCATTTCTTATAAAAAATATATATTTATACATGCAAGATGAATTACCTCTGAAACAGTAGGATAATAAACTATCTACTACCGCATGAATGTGCATATTGCCGTTTCTTCCCACACTTGTAGCAGAATTTGCATCCACACCTAGAAAGAGAGATTATAGTTAATATAATCAATAGCAAATTTAAACATATGTATGCTACAATGATTAAGGATTATCGAGAGGATTAACAATAAAATAAACCTGCATTTCATGTAACTACATCCACTACTTCTCTTGACATACATTGAGCAATTTGGACATCTTTTCCACTTCGCTATTCTGGCCAACTCCAAAAACTTGTTATCCAAATCATTTTTGTCGTTCCTTTTCATTTGTTGGAAATTCTGACAATTCATTCCTGAATGCCATGGAACTTTGCACCGGGCGCAAAAGTTTCTGTGACACGAAGGGCACTTAGAACTGTTGGCAAAATCTCCTCTTATGTCATTACCTTTCACCAACAAAACAGAACAATTCTGATAAGGGCAGTAAGTCTTTGGCTCCGTCGGAGCCAAAGACTTGTAAATTAAATTCTCCCATTTAGCAATAAGTTGTTTTGGCAAAATGTGTCGCAAATGTTTTGGCTTAAACTTCACACAACAATTTGGACCTGGACACATCACCTTATAAGCATTATCATTTATTTGTACAGCTACATACTTGCATATGCAATCAACACAAAAGAGGTGCTTGCACTTTCTTCTTTGGAAAAGTTTGGACCTTATTTTGAACATATCAGAATCTGTTTTCTGATCAAAGCATATACCACATGTTTTGTTTTCTGCATGGGTATGGGAGGAAAGTTGTTTCGACGAATCTTTTTTTCCGAAGAGTGAGAGCTTCATGATTCAATCCACTTGGTTAATTCTGCACTTGTTCCTGGAATATCTCATAAAAACTTCCAATTAAGAAAGAAACAAGACCAAGTTGGCATTATTATTGTTATTAATACAATTTGTACAAATATTTTCTATGCATCTAGCCCTTCTTTTCTGTGACGAGTTACTACATGATCATATGGGTGTATCTATCGGATTTGAATCGAGACAACAAGAAAATACTTTAGTTTTTACTGCTAAAAACATCAATCCCCTGCCATACAACCGATACAACAGAAAAACAGAACAAAAACTGGTTCATAGTACTAGACTCCCTGACTAGAATCAATTTGAGATTGAAACAAGAAACAAAAACCAAAAACAAAAGTCACCATAACACTAGTTGACAGATTGGTTCTAAAAAGTCGCAAACACAAAAAGTATAAACACAATGTGCAATGCAACAAATTTTAACAGTAATGCATACTTAGAGTGGGAAAGCAAAAGCATGATACCTTTTTTGTGCTAATGAAGTTTGTAAAGAAGAGGACATGAAATGTTGGCTTTACAGCTGTGCTGTTGATTTCTCTCCTGCCTTCAACAACACCAACAATGAAGTCATTAGTTTAATTTGACTAAAAAACACAACAAAATAAGAAGATGGAGTATTGATCCAAACTCATACTAAGAATAAAATGCAATGCAACCAACTAGCACTCAAAATGATATTACAGACACACACATGACACTGAGTTTTCTTTTGTTTTTGTTTTTGTTTTGGTCAACATAGACAATGACAGAGTCCTACTTTTGGGTCTTCTTTGTCTTTTGTAGATATCTGATGGCCCACCATCTGTTTTCAACTTTATTCTCCTTATGTGGATATTATGGTCCCACCAGATTCTCTCTTTTCAATTTTATTTCATTAGTTTATCACTGTGCACTGCTCCCTCTATCTGAGTCTGCTTTTGGGCTCATAATAATAAAAACTATAAATGAAAAGAATAAACAATTACTTAATCACTAAACTATCATCTTCTCTTTAATCTAATATCTAAATCAATCAATCAATTTAGTCAATACCACTGAGATGTTAGAGAATAAATTGACCATTTTGAGATATCTTAAGAAAAATTTACTATACTAATATATTTTAGATTTTAAACTAGAGATAGAAGTAGTTTAGTTTTGTAGCACCTGACACCTTAAAAAAGTGTGTCTGTGTCGAATACCTATACGAAACGGCTACTTGTGATTACATTCAATTTATTTATTTTTTTCAAATTATTATCAATGTGAACTCAGTTGGTAGCTATGCAAGGACATCAGATACAGGTTGCGGGTTCAAGCCTCTGACATTCCACTTGTTCATCTTTAAAAAGTGAACTTCAGTCACTAGGCTACATGACTTAAAAAAATTATTACTAACGTCGATGCGAATTATTACTAACGTCGATGCGTCACTGTCAGTGTCGTGTCTGTATTCGGGCTTAGTAGTTGTCTTTTTTATTTAGAAAGGGTTTGGGAGAGGATGAAACCCTAATTTGAATCATTAGTAAAATTTGTGTACCTACTCCATTAATGTTCTTTCCTCTATATATGCATTATTGTCCATAATATACCTATCTGAACTAATGTTGCCAAGAAAAATACGAAAATATCAACATCTATGTGATAGTTATTATTTTCTATAATCTTCATGATAAAATGTATTAATTTATGATTCTAAAATCTTGATAATTTTATCAAGAATGTAGCTTCCGCTCAAATCAGGATATGAACTAAAATCAAAACTATTATTAAGCATCAGAGTAGCTGAAATGTTGAATCAATGAAACCTAAACTCAAGCGAAGAAACAACAGAAAACACAGATAAAGAAGCTAAAGAAAAGAGTAAGTAAAACGTTAAAATCGTGAAAGAACGAAGTGCAAGAACAGTCATTAACAGAGAAATAAGGAGAGAATGAGAGGAAATGGGACCCAACCGGTGGTGCATGAGCTCACGGTGGTGATCGGGAGTTTCCGGTGGCGGATCGGGTTCGCGGTGGTGGTGGCTTGAAACGAGAAGAGAAGGGACGGTTAGAGGAATGGTGGAGAGTGAAGTTTGTATGAACTCATGCCGTAATGCTTAGTGGAGAAGCTTTCTATTTCAATCAAATAAAAGGAGGCTTTTATTTCCTATTGTGTTTTATAATTAATTATAAAATAGAATTTTTTTTTTCGGTGAGCAAAGAATTTTAAAATCTATTATAATATATAAAAAGTAAAATACCTTATAATTACACTTTAAGCCCTCTGATTAAATAACTAAAACTGTTCATATTTCATGGTTTAATTGGTCATTTTGATGAAAAACTCAACAATATTTATTTGGCAATAAATGTTGTATTATGTGTCACATTTTGATTGGTATATTTCATTTTTATTTTTTTTTATTTTTTCTTATTATAATAGTTATTATATTATATTATTGGTGTATTATAATAAATAAATGTCATTTTTTGTATTGAAAAAGTAATTTTGTATTGAGATATGAAAAGCCACCTTGGAATTGAATCACTTCTCCAACTTCCCATAAATCCTTCCATTTGGTCCATAGCCTCACAAGCTCTATTTATGTTTAGCTTGGAAAAAATTCAAACAGACTTCTTCATCTTCCTGTTAGCTGAAGATTTCGTTTTACAAATTTGGTTCTTCGAAGAAGTAAAAATTCGAAGGAAAGATGGTTACTGATGACCATCCCTTAAAAATAAAAGAATGGCTCCTGATGGTCATGCTTCGAGAATGAAGACTTCTAAGTTCGTTATGAAGATAATGAATACTGAAGCTAGTAGAAGTGTATGTCTTCGAGGACTTAGACAAAATTTATGAAATATGTTCAAGTATTACTACTTAGCGTGTTTTCGTAATGTTTTTAAATACACTGCCACGCGTCGAAGAAGGACTCAGGCGGGAAGATTTGAAATTCGAAGACGGTTTCGTAACTGTCTAAATAACAGATGGCGTCCCTGGAGTTCTTATGAGAAACGTGGCATTAGATTAGCGTAGGGCCGTTAAGGTCGAAATTAGTATAAATAGGAGTCTTAATGTTAGGATTCTGTGTGTTCATTTTGTACAAATCACTCACATATTACTCAAGTATCAAGTGTTAAGAGAAAGAGTTCGCTGAGAAAATGTACGTATGACACCACCATTTTAATACATGTGTATTCTCTTTCGTTTTCAAATATCTTTCAGTATTATTGCATTTCATTTACTTCTTGCCATTTACATTTCTGTATTTTTACTTTCATGTCATTTACTTTTGAAGTATTTAATATTCCTGCATTTTAAGATTCTTTACGCTTTAACAATACTTTCGTTTCATATGTTATTTTACTTATCCTTTCACTGAAATTATACTTACGTATAACCAAGTGATTGTCAAGATTACTCGTTTTATTCGAAACAATTCTTATTAACGAAGACGAATCATGACTATGGTTCGAATGACCATTGATAACAATCTTTTTGACTATGTGTCCTAGGATCAATCTAGTCGATCCTGCGAGTAACCAAATCATATTTATTATAGTTTGGAAGACTAGCGGTTGTTTACCGGAAATCACCGTAAACAAATTGGCACGCCCAGTGGGACAGTGTCAAGCAGATTGTTTTTAATCAATTGTTTTATTTTTGTCTAGACAATATGAAAACCTTGTATGAACCTTAGGAACGGTAAGTTAACGAACAGTGCACAACCGATTCCCAAACGAAGGTACAACAAGAAAATGGTCGTTACGACCAGTGCAGGGGGTGACCAAGGTCCCCCACAAGGTTCAGGATCAGGAGCGGCAAATTCGACTTCTAGTCAGGGAACACGGGATACACCGGGTCCAAATGGATCGAGACCTGCAGATAATTCCCAGGCTATGCCTGAAAATAATACAGGACCTTCAGGGACTATTCCAGTTTCAGTATCGACAACCGCACCTTCATCCACAAGCGCAGAGGAAATACCGTTTTCCTCGACAAATGCTGCAAATAACTTGTTTGGTCAAGGCACGAATTCTACTTTCGAGTGGAGGCCAAATAATCCATACGGAATGCCATATCCATTTGGAACAGGCGTACGAGGGGCAGGGCCCACATATGCCACAACTAACAATGCGACGTTTTCACCGAATGTTGGTTCAGTTGGTCGAAGTCCACACAACACTAGTTTTTCTACCCAGATGCCCCATTTTACCACAAATAACCAAGCAGCATTTCGGCAAGAAATGGATGCAAGCAACCATGATATGTTAGGGGTCTTGGCCAAAGAATTGGCTTCAATTTTGAACCCACTAGCGACAAATATTGCTAATACAAATCGGGATAATGTGGAGACTTTCCAAAAGATATCATCCCAAATGAATCGAATGGCAGATTTCATGGGAGTGCCACAACCAAGAAGGAAAGACAAACAGCCTTCGAATCAAGAAGAGAGGCCCATTTTGGAACGTATACAAGATGTGGTTCCACCATCTAGGACAGCCACTAGAGATGTAGGCCCCTCACGAAGAACAGAAATGACCGAAGGAACTCCAGTAATTAACTTAGAGGCTTCAAATCAAAGAACCGTTCCCGTTCGACAGGAAACGGAAGAAGAGAGACCCAGATTAAGGATCGTGGGTAGGGACGAGCATCCAGATGAGATTGTCCAAAGAGTCAGAAGAGAAAATCTGGCTACAGAAAATAACTTAACTGCCATGATAGAAAGGGTTATGGCCAATAATGGCCTTAGTACTGGACTTCGACGTCCAAATTATACATCCCCCATATCAGATTATATCATGCAGACAGAGTTACCTAGGGGCACTAAGGTACCCAAATTTACAAAGTTTTCAGGCGAAACTAACGAGTCAACGGTGGAACATATTGCTAGATATTTGACAGAAGCAGGGGACTTAGCAGGAAACGAAGATCTAAGGATCAAATATTTCCCTAGTTCGCTAACAAAGAATGCTTTCATTTGGTTCACTACCCTGCCACCAAATTCAATAGATGCATGGGCACACTTAGAAAGGCTGTTCCATGAACAATTCTACATAGGCCAAACTAAGATAAGTCTGAAAGAATTGGTCAGTATTAAAAGAAAGTTCACAGAACCAATTGATGATTACTTGAATAGGTTCCGTCTGTTGAAATCAAGGTGTTTTACAACAGTCCCAGAGCATGAACTAGTCGAAATGGCTGCGGGTGGTCTAGATTATTCAATTAGAAAGAAACTAGATACCCAATACCTTAGGGATATGGCCCAGTTGGCAGATAGGGTTCGACAGGTCGAACGCTTGAAGGCAGAAAAGGTTAGAGCAAATAAAAGTTATAAAAAGGAAAGGGTAGCGTACGTCGAAGCCGAAGACGCTGATGATGAGTCTTTCAATGACTCGTATAACCTTGAAGAAGTCGAAATAGACTTAGCTGAGTTGAAAGAAGCGCCACCTTATGCCTGCAAATTGCTAAATCCTGCAAATGGAAAAAATCCAGTAGAAAACGATAAGAATGATAGGTTCCCTAAGAAAACTTATACATTCGACGTTACCAAGTGTGATGAAATATTTGATTTACTGGTAAAAGATGGCCAAATGATACTGCCTCCAAATTCCAAAATTCCTCCGTTGGAACAACGGAAGAAAAGAGGTTTTTGTAAATATCATGGGTTTTTAGGCCATAAAACTTCACAATGTTTTCTTTTCAGGGATCTAATTCAAAATGCTATCAAAGATGGAAGGTTGAAGTTTGCTGACAAGACCAAGAGTCACATGAAGGTTGATACCAATCCCCTGAACATTGCTGACGCTAGCCTCTGTGAGCTAGAAGATATCAACATGGTGGAGGCATCTGAAGTCGAAGTTGCGGAAACCAAAACAATGTTCAATGGAAAGCAGGCTACTGAGAGCCTAAATAATGATATAGTCTTCAATACTGATGTTGAAGAATCTTCCAAGATAGAGATACCTGAAGGGTCGAAGGGAGAGAACAGTGAGGCCACTGAAGACCTCAGAATGAAACTCCAGAAAATCCAAATCTCTGAAGTTCCTCCAGCAGTTGTTAACATGGTCAGCGCCAGACGTCCAGTGTCTGAATTTGGCGAATTAGAGACATGGCTGACGAGGCAAAATGGGGGCATCGAAGCTCCTCCAAAAGGTGAAAGCCTCAAAGACTACCTTTGGAATTGCCATGAGAGGAATGGTGGAAAACAATGGATGTGTCCAAGGTGTTCGATCATGCTGAATCGAAGGGTCGAAGCTAACTTCGAAAGGGCTCGACGCGAAAGATGGGAACACCCAGGGAGAGAACCAAGTCCCCTACTACAAGTGTACCCAAGGATGGAGGAAAGCTTAGTAGGATTTTTGGTCAGATGCCACAAAGGGAACACTGAAGTTGCACTATGCCCCAGATGTGGGGCAGTCTATGATGAAATGCTGGCAAGATCATTCGAACGTGTGTACTGCTACATGGGTCGAGAAACTCAGGGGTTGCGTCCTAACCTATACGGTTTCGACATATGGACTCCTGAAGGATAGAAAAACACTTAGAAAGGGGGGGGGTTTGAATAAGTGTAGCTTTAAAAACTTGACAGATAAAAATAAATTGCACAGTTATTTTTATCCTGGTTCGTTGTTAACTAAACTACTCCAGTCCACCCCCGCAGAGATGATTTACCTCAACTGAGGATTTAATCCACTAATCGCACGGATTACAATGGTTCTCCACTTAGTCAGCAACTAAGTCTTCCAGAGTCTTCTGATCACACACTGATCACTCCAGGAACAACTGCTTAGATACCCTCTAAGACTTTCTAGAGTATTCTGATCCACACGATCACTCTAGTTACAACCTGCTTAGATAACCTCTAAGACTTCCTAGAGTATTCTGATCCACACGATCACTCTAGTTCCTTACAACTTAATGTAATCAATTCTAAGAGTATTACAAATGCTTCTTAAAAGCTATAATCACAAACTGTGATATTTCTCTTAACGTTTAAGCTTAATCTCACTAATATATTACAACAGCAATGTAGTGAGCTTTGATGAAGATGAAGATTCTAAGCTTTGAGTAGAACAGAGTTTCAGCAAGTTAATAGGCGTTGTTTTGTGTAGAATCGTTAACCTTGCTTCTCATCAGAACTTCATATTTATAGGCGTTGGAGAAGATGACCGTTGAGTGCATTTAATGCTTTGCGTGTTCCGTACAGCATCGCATTTAATGTTATTCGCTTTTGTCAACTACCTCGAGCCTTGTTCACGCTGTGTCTACTGACGTTGCCTAGAGTAGCTTTTAACGTTCCTTTTGTCAGTCAGCGTAGCTTGCCACTTGTACTTCCTTCTGATCTGATGTTTGTGAATACAACGTTTGAATATCATCAGAGTCAAACAGCTTGGTGCAAAGCATCTTCTGATCTTCTGACCTTGAAGTGCTTCTGTGCGTGATACCATCAGAACTTCAGTGCTTCTGATCTCATGTTCTTCTGATGCTTCCATAGACCCATGTTCTGATTCTGCTTCGACCATCTTCTGATGTCTTGCCAGACCATGTTCTGATGTTGCATGCTGAACCCTTTGAGACAAAGCTTCTGAGCGCTGAATTATGCATACTCTTTATATATTTCCTGAAAAGGAAATTGCATTGGATTAGAGTACCATATTATCTTAAGCAAAATTCATATTATTGTTATCATCAAAACTAAGATAATTGCTCAGAACAAATCTTGTTCTAACAATCTCCCCCTTTTTGATGATGACAAAAACATATATAAATGATATGAATTTGCGATCAGAAAGAGCAGACGGCAAAAGACAAATTACACAGCTATAGCATAAGCATATGAATATGTCTCCCCCTGAGATTAACAATCTCCCCCTGAGATAAATAATCTCCCCCTGAAATAAATACTCGAAGAACTTTAATAAAAGACTTCCCTGATTATTTCGGTAGAGACGATCATATAAGCTTCTGTCTTCAGAGAATTCATAGCTTCTGACTTCTGCTTCCATTGGACAGCTTCAGAACTAGAATTTCTTTAGATCCTTAGAACACTCACAGCTTCTGATTCCTGCTTCCATCTAGGACAGCTTCAGAACTTGAATTTCTCTGATCTTCAGAACATTCACAGCTTCTGATTTCTGCTTCCATTTAGGACAGCTTCAGAACTTGAATTTCTTTGATCTTCAAAACATTCACAGCTTCTGATTTCTGCTTCCCTCGGATAGCTTCAGAGCTTTGAATTTCTACCAACATCACTTCATGCTAGATTTGTATCAGAACATTGTTGAATGTACCAGAGCATCATCAGAGCATCTCTACATCCTGAAATGTTACAGAACAAAAACTAAACGACAAAAGTCAGCATGAACGAGTCAGAACATAAAATGTATATTCGAACACATGATATGTATCAGAGCCATATAGGCTAAAATAATGTATCAGAGCAAATAGAATTTTGTTAGAGCAAATAGACAAATATGGATCAAATTCTATTATCAGTGCTTCTGATTCATTCTTCTTTCTTGCTTCTGATTTCTGAAGCTTGACAGCACTCAGCTTGCTTCAGTTTCCATGAGCTTATTCTGTTTACAGAATAACACTTCTTATGGTTTTTCTTCTTGTGTTTGCTTTGAAGATTCTCTTCACTTCTTTATACCTGCAAAACACTTAAACCATATAGAACTTGCAGTTCTTGTTAGTAAAAGCAACTGACTAAATCAAATCATTTATCATTTATCTTCTCCCCCTTTTTGTCATAACATCAAAAAGAATATTTCAAAAGATTCAGATGAATAAAACGACAAATAAAATCACAGGAATGTAAAAACAAAGAAACTTTTTCATTTATAATCAAAAGATATTACATGAGAGGAATGCAGGAAAACAGATGCAACAAGGAAAGAAAACTACAAAGACCAAAGGACTAAGATCCTAGCCTACGCAAAATCCGCGCCAGAACATCATGAATCCCGTCAGTGCTTGTAGCTTGCCTTGCCATGAAGGAGCGAAACTCAGCATTGGCTACTTCTTGCGCGTCCAAACGAGAAGCCAGCATAGCTTGATTCTGATGAAGAGCTTCCAAGGTCTCCATCAGAGCTGAGGTTTCACCAGAAGAGGAGGCACCAGTATTTCTGCCAAAAGGGACAGCAATCTCAGCAGGGTGATCTTCTGGAAGATCTTCAGCTTGTGCATCTTCCATTTCCTCATCTGAGTCTGACTCAGAAGTCGCCTTAGCATATTCTGGTTCAGGCAGCTCAGAAGTTCCAGCTTCCAACGCTTGAAGAATAGCTGCTAGGTTTGTTGGAGGAGTAGGACCAGCAACTTCAGCAGGATAAACCACTACTGGAAAGACCATGTGAGGTGCTTTTTCAGAAGGGTTCATTCTGAACCAGTTAAACAGCCACTGAAAATCTCCAGTCAGCACAGGAAACCATGGTTTCCACACCACGATGTCTCTGCAGAGATTTTCTTCTTCCAACTCATCTGCAGGTATCTTCTTCTCAAGAACACTTCTGTTCCTGATGAGATGGTGATAGCTGCTTTCACCAGCTTCCAACCGAAGACCACGAATACCAGGAGCTTCAGACATGATCCTTCTCTGAGTGTCTGTAGCCCTAACCAGAAAATCCTGACGAAAGGTATCCCAAAGGTTGCTTGTAGCATACTCATCCAGATGGTTAAGGTGAGCAGCACCCAGAATCTCCAACCAGCCATTTACATCAGAATGTAAAAGCTCCAGATATGATTGAGTGGTAGGGGTTGGAGGGTTGACAGTGAACCTGGAGTCGGGAAGAACAACACTATAGGGATTAGGTGTTCTGGTGGGAAAAGGGTGTGAGAGAGATGAAGAAATATCTGATGGATGGGTTGAAGGAGAGGAGATATCAGATGGTGAAGAAGGTGGTTCCGAGAGGATGAATGAGGAGGAAGAGGTGGTGGAGGTCTTTGAAGAGGGAGTGATCCTTACTCTTTTTGGTTTGGTTTCTGGTTCAGCAGTTGCCTTTCTCTTTTGTTTCCGATCATTATCTTGATTCCCAGAGCTTGACGATGGATTCATGATGAAGTTGCAGATATTGGAAACTGCTAGGGTTTATGATATGAATGGGAAGAGAGAGAACGAAAAAGAAACTGAATGCAAAGTGAGAGAAATATAAGAGGGAAAAGAAACGTTTGAAGAATATAAAAAGAAAACTGAAAGAAAGTAAATGATGAAAAGCATTTAATGTTACGTGACGTGAGGAGAGATAATAATGACAAAAGACGTGATTTGCACAGTTACCTAAGTAGACGTCCCCTCAACTGCACGCACGCTTGTCCAGGAATAGTGAACACGTGTTTACCATCTGGATAGCCAGTTACAGCTGTTTTGCTTTTAAAGAGATTCTGAATCAACTTAGACAATGAAACGTTAGTAATAACTGAATCACAATTCTAATTGATTTCAATCAGAACTTCTTAAAAAAAATTGAAGGATAGAAAAACACTTAGAAAGGGGGGGATTGAATAAGTGTGACTTTAAAAACTTGGGCGATAAAAATAAATTGCACAATTATTTTTATCCTGGTTCGCTGTTAACGAAGCTACTCCAGTCCACCCCCGCAGAGATGATTTACCTCAACTGAGGATTTAATCCACTAATCGCACGGATTACAATGGTTTTCCACTTAGCCGCAACTAAGTCTTCCAGAGTCTTCTGATCACAACCTGATCACTCCAGGAACAACTGCTTAGTTCACTCCTAAGACTTTTCTAGAGTCTACTGATCAACACGATCACTCTAGGCTTAGTTCACTCCTAAGACTTCCAAACTGCTCAGCCAACTGCTAAGACTTCCTAGAGTATACTGATCACACTGATCACTCTAGTTCCTTACAACTTAATGTAATCAATTCAAGAGTTTACAAATGCTTCTTAAAAGCGATAATCACAACTGTGATATTTCTCTTAATCGTTTAAGCTTAATCTCACTAAGATATTACAACAGCAATGTAGTGAGCTTTGATGAAGATGAAGATTCTGAGTTTAGATTTGAACAGCGTTTCAGCAAGTTTGATATAAGTTGTTTTGGTGCAGAATCGTTAACCTTGCTTCTCATCAGAACTTCATATTTATAGGCGTTGAGAAGATGACCGTTGAATGCATTTAATGCTTTGCGTGTTCCGTACAGCTTTGCATTTAATGTTATACGCTTTTGTCAACTACCTCGAGCCTTGTTCACGCTGTGTCTACTGACGTAGCCTTTAGTAGCTTTAACGTTCCTTTTGTCAGTCAGCGTAGTCTGCCACGTGTACTTCCTTCTGATCTGATGTTTGTGAATACGACGTTTGAATATCATCAGAGTCAAACAGCTTGGTGCATAGCATCTTCTGATCTTCTGACCTTGAAGTGCTTCTGAGCGTGATACCATCTTCTGATCTTCAGTGCTTCTGATCTCATATTCTTCTGATGCTTCCATAGACCCATGTTCTGATTCTGCTTCGACCATCTTCTGATGTCTTGCCAGACCATGTTCTGATGTTGCATGCTGAACCATTTGAGACACAACTTCTGAGCGCTGAATTATGCGTACTCTTTATATATTTCCTGAAAGGGAAATTGCATTGGATTAGAGTACCATATTATCTTAAGCAAAATTCATATTATTGTTATCATCAAAACTAAGATAATTGATAAGAACAAATCTTGTTCTAACAATCTCCCCCTTTTTGATGATGACAAAAACATATATAAATGATATGAATTTGCGATCAGAAAGAGTAGACGGCAAAAGACAAATTACACAGCTATAGCATAAGCATATGAATATGTCTCCCCCTGAGATTAACAATCTCCCCCTGAGATAAATAATCTCCCCCTGAAATAAATACTCGAAGAACTTTGATAAAAGACTTCCCTGATTATTTCGGTAGAGACGATCATATAAGCTTCTGCCTTCAGAGAATTCATAGCTTCTGACTTCTGCTTCCATTGGACAGCTTCAGAACTTGAATTTCTTTGATCTTCAGAACATTCACAGCTTCTGACTTCTGCTTCCATTCAGGACAGCTTCAGAACTTGAATTTCTGGATCTTTTAGAACATTCACATCTTCTGATTTCTGCTTCCCTCGGATAGCTTCAGAACTTTGAATGTCTACCAACATCACTTCATGCTAGATTTGTATCAGAACATTGTTGAATGTACCAGAGCATCATCAGAGCATCTCTACATCCTGAAATGTTACAGAACAAAAACTAAACGACAAAAGTCAGCATGAACGAGTTAGAACATAAAATGTATATTCAAATACATGATATGTATTAGAGCCAAATGTATCAGAGCATTTAGGCTAAAAACGTGTATCAGAGCAAATAATGTATCAGAGCCATAACATTATATGTATCAAAGCAAATAGAATTTTGTCAGAACAGGATAGACAATGATATTCAAATTCTATTATCAGTGCTTCTGATTCATTCTTCTTTCTTGCTTCTGATTTCTGCTTCTTGTGTTTGCTTCTGAAGATTCACTTCACTTCTCTGTACCTGCAAAACACTTAAACCATATAGAACTTGCAGTTCTTGTTAGTGAATGTGTGGGAGCCTTGTTACCCAGCAACTGATAGATTTAATCAAATCATTTATCATTTATCTTTCTCCCCCTTTTTGTCATAACATCAAAAAGAATATTTAAAAAGATTCAGATGCATAAGACAAATAGAAACACTGGAATGTGAAACAAAGAAACTTTTTCATTGATAATCAAAAGATGATTACAAGAAGAATGCAGGAAAACAGATGCAACAAGGAAAGGAAACTACAAAGACCAAAAGACTAAGATCCTAGCCTACGCAAAATCCGCGCCAGAACATCATGAATCCCGTCAGTGCTTGTAGCTTGCCTTGTCATGAAGGAACGAAACTCAGCATTGGCTGCTTCTTGCGCGTCCAAACGAGAAGCCAGCATAGCTTGATTCTGATGAAGAGTTTCCAAGGTCTCCATCAGAGCTGAGGTTTCACCAGAAGAAGAAGCACCAGTATTTCTGCCCAGAGGGACAGCAATCTCAGCAGGGTGATCTTCTGGAAGATCTTCAGCTTGTGCATCTCCCATTTCCTCATCTGAGTCTGACTCAGAAGGAGCCTTAGCATATTCTGGTTCAGGCAGCTCAGAAGTTCCATCTTCCAATGCTTGAAGAATAGCTGCTAGGTTTGTTGGAGGAGTAGGACCAGCAACTTCAGCACGATAAACCACTACTGGAAAGACCATGTGAGGTGCTTTTTCAGAAGGGTTCATTCTGAACCAGTTGAACAGCCACTGAAAATCTCCAGTCAGCACAGGAAACCAGAGCACAGAAGACCGGGGTTTCCACACCACGATATCTCTACAGGGATTTTCTTCTTCCAACTCATCTGCAGGTACCTTCTCTTCAAGAACGCTTCTGTTCCTGATGAGACAGTGATGGCTGCTCTCACCAACTTCCAACCGGAGACCACGAACACCAGGAGCTTCAGACATAATCCTTCTCTGAGTGTCTGTAGCCTTATCCAGAAAATCCTGACGAAAGGTATTCCAGAGGTTGTTTGTAGCATACTCATCCAGATGATTAAGGTGAGCAGCACCTAGAATCTCCAACCAGCCATTTACATCAGCATGTAAAAGCTCCAGATATGTTTGAGTGGTAGGGGTTGGAGGGTTGACAGTGAACCTTGAGTCGGGAAGAACAACACTATAGGGATTAGGTGTTCTGGTGGGAAAAGGATATGAGAGGGATGAAGAAATATCTGATGGAAGGGTTAAAGGAGAGGAGATATCAGATGGTGAAGAAGGTGGTTCCGAGAGGATGAATGAGGAGGAAGAGGTGGTGGAGGTCTTTGAAGAGGGAGGTGATTGACGGGAACCGTCAAAGGGTTGATACACTTTGAGAGGGTCATAGGAGATCCTAACTCTTTTAGATTTGGTTTCTGGTTCAGCAGATGCTTTTCTCTTTTGTTTCCTATCATTGTCTTGATTCCCAGAGCTTGACGATGGATTCATGATGAACTTTTAGATAATGGAAACTGCTAGGGTTTATGATATGAAAAGAGAGAGAGATGAAAAAGAAACCGAATGCAGAGAGAGAGAAATATGAGAGGGAAAAGAAACGATTGAAGAGAATATATAAAAAACTGAAAGAGAGTAAATGATGAAAAGCATTTAATGTTACGTGACATGAGGAGAGATAATAATGACAAAAGACGTGATTTGCACAGTTACCTAAGTAGACGTCCCCTCAACTGCACGCACGCTTGTCCAGGAATAGTGAACACGTGTTTACCATCTGGATAGCCAGTTACAGCTGTTTTGCTTTTAGAGAGATTCTGAATCAACTTAGACACTGAAACGTTAGTAATAACTGAATCACAATTTCTAATTGATATCTATCAGAGCTTCTTAAAAAAATTTCATATCAAAGGATACTCATACGTAAGAATTTCTCATCTTCTCATTCTGAGCTTGTTTCTGAAGACCCATTTTGTACCAATTATATTGAATCCATCTGGTCTAGGAACAAGATCCCAAACATCATTCCTTGTAAACTGATTTAGTTCTTCTTGCATAGCAATTATCCAGTCTGGATCTTCTAGAGCATGATCAACAGAAGTTGGCTCGATCAAAGATACAAGACCTAATTGACAATCTGCATTGTTCTTAAGGAATGCTCTTGTTCTGATTGGATCATCCTTCTTTCCAAGAATGACATCTTCTGAATGACCAGAGATGAGTCTGGATGATCTTCTGGCAGATGGTTCTTCAGATATGCTTAGATCCTCCAGAGAAGCTGATACTTGGTCTTCAGATTCCTTGCTTCTGAGAAGCTCTGCTTCTGATGCATTGCTTCTTGGCTCAACAACTTCTGATATATCAATATCATAACCTGCAAAATTATCAACCTGCTTTGGTTTTTCAGAACCAAGCTTATCATCAAACCTGATGTTGATTGATTCTTCTACAACCAATGTTTCAGTATTGTATACTCTGTAGCCTTTTGAGCGTTCAGAATATCCAAGAAGGAAACATTTTTGTGCTTTGGAATCAAACTTACCAAGATGATCTTTAGTGTTCAGAATAAAGCATACACATCCAAAAGGATGGAAATATGAAATGTTGGGCTTTCTATTCTTCCACAATTCAAAGGGAGTCTTATTTAGAATAGGTCTGATAGAGATTCTATTCTGAATATAGCATGCAGTGTTTATTGCTTCTGCCCAGAAATGCTTAGCCATATTGGTTTCATTGATCATGGTTCTGGCCATTTCTTGAAGAGTCCTATTCTTTCGTTCTACAACCCCATTTTGCTGTGGAGTTCTAGGACAAGAGAAATCATGGGCAATACCATTCTCTTTGAAGAATTCTTCAAAGGATCTGTTCTCAAATTCACCACCATGATCACTTCTGACCTTTATGATTTTACACTCTTTTTCAGATTGAATCTGAATGCAGAAATCAAAGAACACTGAATGAGTCTCATCCTTGTGTTTCAAGAATTTTACCCAAGTCCAGCGGCTATAATCATCTACGATGACTAATCCATATTTCTTTCCTCTGACAGATGCTGTTTTGACTGGTCCAAACAGATCAATGTGCAAGAGTTCTAATGGCCTTGAGGTAGAAACAACATTCTTAGACTTGAATGCAGGTTTGGAGAACTTGCCCTTCTGACATGCTTCACAAAGAGCATCTGATTTGAATTTCAGATTAGGGAGTCCTCTGACAAGATTTAGTTTGTTAATCTGAGAGATCTTTCTCAAACTAGCATGACCTAATCTCCTGTGCCAGACCCACTGCTCTTCAGAAACAGACATAAGACAAGTCACCTTCTGACTCATAAGATCTTGCAGATCTGTCTTATAAATGTTGTTCTTCCTCTTGCCTGTAAATAGGATTGAGCCATCCTTCTGATTTACAGCCTTGCAAGACTCTTGATTAAAGATTATATCATAACCATTGTCACTCAATTGACTGATAGATAAGAGGTTATGTGTTAATCCTTCTACAAGAAGTACATTAGAGATGGAAGGAGAGTTACCAGACTTTATAGTTCCAGAGCCAATTATCTTGCCCTTCTGATCTCCTCCGAACTTGACTTCTCCTCCAGACTTAAGCACCAGGTCTTGGAACATAGACCTTCTTCCTGTCATGTGTCGCGAGCATCCAGAGTCCAGGTACCATGACATGTTGTGCTTTGTCCTTCTTGCAGCCAAGGATATCTGCAATAGGAATAATCTTATCCTTAGGTACCCACATCTTTTTGGGTCCTTTCTTGTTAGATTTTCTCAAGTTCTGTTTGAACTTGGATTTAGCATTGTAAGCAATAGGAGGAACAGCATGATAATTCTTAATGTGAGTTTCATGATATTTCCTAGGTTGTGTCACATGCTTCTTAGTGTGTGTAATGTGAAAACTTTGTGCATGTGAAGTGTGCCTAATATCATGAGAGTGGCCATACTTGAACTGATCATACAATGGCTTGTATGTGAGTTTCATTTCATCAACAGGTTCAAGTTTGTATGGGGTTTCACCCTCATAACCAATGCCAACTCTTTTGTTTCCAGACGCAGCATATATCATAGAAGCTAGCTGACTTCTGCCAATACTTCTAGATAAGAACTTTCTGAAACTTAAATCATATTCTTTCAGAATATGGTTTAGACTGGGAGTGGATTTTTCTGAATCAGAAGGAGATCCAACATTATTGGATAATTTTAAAAGTTTTTCTTTTAATTCAGAATTCTCCAACTCAAGCTTCTTTGTTTCAAATTCAAATTGCTTTTTCAGCTTTTTGTATTTGAGACTAATCTGAGACTTGAGTTCCAGAAGTTCAGTTAATCCGGAAACTAACTCATCTCTAGTAAGTTCAGAAAATACCTCTTCAGAATCTGATTCTGATGTAGATTCTGATCCGTCATCTTCTGTCGCCATCAGCGCACAGTTGGCCTGCTCATCTTCTGAATCATCTTCTGACTCATCCCAGGTTGCCATAAGACCTTTCTTCTTATGAAACTTTTTCTTGGGACTTTCCTTCTGAAGATTTGGACATTCATTCTTGTAGTGTCCAGGCTCATTGCATTCATAGCACATGACCTTCTTCTTGTCAAATCTTCTTTCATCAGAAGATTCTCCACGTTCAAATTTCCTTGAACTTCTGAAGCCTCTGAACTTCCTTTGCTTGGTCTTCCAGAGTTGATTTAGCCTTCTGGAAATCATGGACAGTTCATCTTCTTCTTCAGATTCTGATTCTTCAGGATCTTCTTCTCTGGCCTGAAAAGCGTTAGTGCATTTCTTGATATTTGATTTTAATGCAATAGACTTACCTTTCTTTTGAGGCTCATTTGCGTCCAGCTCAATCTCATGACTTCTCAAGGCACTGATAAGCTCTTCCAGAGAAACTTCATTCAGATTCTTCGCAATCTTGAATGCAGTCACCATCGGACCCCATCTTCTGGGTAAGCTTCTGATGATCTTCTTTACATGATCAGCCTTGGTGTATCCTTTGTCAAGAACTCTCAATCCAGCAGTCAGAGTTTGAAATCTCGAAAACATCTTTTCAATGTCTTCATCATCCTCCATCTTGAAGGCTTCATACTTCTGGATTAACGCTAGAGCTTTGGTCTCCTTGACTTGAGCGTTTCCTTCATGAGTCATTTTCAAGGACTCATATATGTCATAGGCCGTTTCCCTGTTAGATATCTTCTCATACTCAGCATGAGAGATAGCATTCAGCAAAACAGTTCTACATTTATGATGATTCCTGAAAAGCTTCTTTTGATCATCATTCATTTCTTGCCTTGACAGCTTTACACCTCTGGCATTTACAGGATGTTTGTAACCATCCATCAGAAGATCCCATAGATCACCATCTAGACCCAGAAAGTAACTTTCCAGTTTATCTTTCCAGTATTCAAAGTTTTCACCATCAAATACCGGCGGTCTAGTATAACCATTGTTACCGTTGTATTGCTCAGCAGAGCCAGATGTAGATGCAGGTGTAGGTGTAGTCCTTTCACTTTCATCAACCATCTTTTAAATGAAGCGTTTTTCTCTTCCTGAATCTTTTCTAAACACGGTTAAGTGCTTGCACCTTAGAACCGGCGCTCTGATACCAATTGAAGGATAGAAAAACACTTAGAAAGGGGGGGATTGAATAAGTGTGACTTTAAAAACTTGGGCGATAAAAATAAATTGCACAATTATTTTTATCCTGGTTCGCTGTTAACGAAGCTACTCCAGTCCACCCCCGCAGAGATGATTTACCTCAACTGAGGATTTAATCCACTAATCGCACGGATTACAATGGTTTTCCACTTAGCCGCAACTAAGTCTTCCAGAGTCTTCTGATCACAACCTGATCACTCCAGGAACAACTGCTTAGTTCACTCCTAAGACTTTTCTAGAGTCTACTGATCAACACGATCACTCTAGGCTTAGTTCACTCCTAAGACTTCCAAACTGCTCAGCCAACTGCTAAGACTTCCTAGAGTATACTGATCACACTGATCACTCTAGTTCCTTACAACTTAATGTAATCAATTCAAGAGTTTACAAATGCTTCTTAAAAGCGATAATCACAACTGTGATATTTCTCTTAATCGTTTAAGCTTAATCTCACTAAGATATTACAACAGCAATGTAGTGAGCTTTGATGAAGATGAAGATTCTGAGTTTAGATTTGAACAGCGTTTCAGCAAGTTTGATATAAGTTGTTTTGGTGCAGAATCGTTAACCTTGCTTCTCATCAGAACTTCATATTTATAGGCGTTGAGAAGATGACCGTTGAATGCATTTAATGCTTTGCGTGTTCCGTACAGCTTTGCATTTAATGTTATACGCTTTTGTCAACTACCTCGAGCCTTGTTCACGCTGTGTCTACTGACGTAGCCTTTAGTAGCTTTAACGTTCCTTTTGTCAGTCAGCGTAGTCTGCCACGTGTACTTCCTTCTGATCTGATGTTTGTGAATACGACGTTTGAATATCATCAGAGTCAAACAGCTTGGTGCATAGCATCTTCTGATCTTCTGACCTTGAAGTGCTTCTGAGCGTGATACCATCTTCTGATCTTCAGTGCTTCTGATCTCATATTCTTCTGATGCTTCCATAGACCCATGTTCTGATTCTGCTTCGACCATCTTCTGATGTCTTGCCAGACCATGTTCTGATGTTGCATGCTGAACCATTTGAGACACAACTTCTGAGCGCTGAATTATGCGTACTCTTTATATATTTCCTGAAAGGGAAATTGCATTGGATTAGAGTACCATATTATCTTAAGCAAAATTCATATTATTGTTATCATCAAAACTAAGATAATTGATAAGAACAAATCTTGTTCTAACAAAAATTTCATTTCAGAAGATACCCATACGTAAGAATTTCTCATCTTCTCATTCTGGGCTTGTTTCTGAAGACCCATTTTGTACCTATTATATTGAATCCATCTGGTCTAGGAACAAGATCCCAAACATCATTCCTTGTAAACTGATTCAGTTCTTCTTGCATAGCAATTATCCAGTCTGGATCTTCTAGAGCATGATCAACAGAAGTTGGCTCGATCAAAGATACAAGGCCTAATTGACAGTCTGCATTGTTCTTAAGGAATGCTCTTGTTCTGATTGGATCATCCTTCTTTCCAAGAATGACATCTTCTGAATGATCAGAGATGAGTCTGGATGATCTTCTGACAGATGGTTCTTCAGAAATGCTTAGATTTTCTAGAGAAGCTGATACTTGATCTTCAGATTCTTTGCTTCTGAGAAGCTCTGCTTCTGATGCGTTGCTTCTTGGTTCAGCAACTTCTGATATATCAATATCCCAATCTGCAAAATTATCAAACTGCTTTGGTTTTTCAGAACCAAGCTTATCATCAAACCTGATATTGATTGATTCTTCCACAATCAATGTTTCAGTATTGTATACTCTGTAGCCTTTTGAGCGTTCAGAATATCCAAGAAGGAAACATTTTTGAGCTTTGGAATCAAACTTACCAAGATGATCTTTAGTGTTCAGAATAAAGCATACACATCCAAAAGGATGGAAATATGAAATGTTGGGCTTTCTATTCTTCCACAATTCATAAGGAGTCTTATTTAGAATAGGTCTGATAGAGATTCTATTCTGAATATAGCATGCAGTGTTTATTGCTTCTGCCCAGAAATGCTTAGCCATATTGGTTTCATTGATCATGGTTCTGGCCATTTCTTGCAGAGTCCTATTCTTTCGTTCTACAACTCCATTTTGCTGTGGAGTTCTAGGACAAGAGAAATCATGGGCAATACCATTTTCTTTGAAGAATTCTTCAAAGAATCTGTTCTCAAATTCACCACCATGATCACTTCTAACCTTTATGATTTTACACTCTTTTTCAGATTGAATCTGAATGCAGAAATCAAAGAACACTGAATGAGTCTCATCCTTGTGTTTCAAGAATTTTACCCACGTCCAGCGGCTATAATCATCTACGATGACTAATCCATATTTCTTCCCTCTGACAGATGCTGTTTTGACTGGGCCAAACAGATCAATGTGCAAGAGTTCTAATGGCCTTGAGGTAGAAACAACATTCTTGGGCTTGAATGCAGGTTTGGAGAACTTGCCCTTCTGACATGCTTCACAAAGAGCATCTGATTTGAATTTCAGATTAGGGAGTCCTCTGACAAGATCCAGTTTGTTAATCTGAGAAATCTTTCTCAAACTAGCATGACCTAATCTTCTGTGCCAGACCCACTGCTCTTCAGAAACAGACATAAGACAAGTCACCTTCTGACTCATAAGATCTTGCAGATCTGTCTTATAAATGTTGTTCTTCCTCTTGCCTGTAAATAGGATTGAGCCATCCTTCTGATTTACAGCCTTGCAAGACTTTTGATTAAAGATTATATCATAACCATTGTCACTCAATTGACTGATAGATAAGAGGTTATGTGTTAATCCTTCTACAAGAAGTACATTAGAAATGGAAGGAGAGTTACCAGACTTTATAGTTCCAGAGCCAATTATCTTGCCCTTCTGAACTCCTCCAAACTTGACTTCTCCTCCAGACTTAAGCACCAGGTCTTGGAACATAGACCTTCTTCCTGTCATGTGTCGTGAGCATCCAGAGTCCAGGTACCATGACATGTTGTGCTTTGTCCTTTTTGCAGCCAAGGATATCTGCAATAGGAATAATCTTATCCTTAGGTACCCACATTCTCTTGGGTCCTTTCTTGTTAGATTTTCTCAAGTTCTGATTGAACTTGGGTTTAACATTGTAAGCAATAGGAGGAACAGCATGATAATTCTTAATGTGAGTTTCATGATATTTCCTAGGTTGTGTCACATGCTTTTTGGTGTGTGTTATGTGAAAACTTTGAGCATGTGAAGTGTGCCTAATATCATGGGAGTGGCCATACTTGAACTGATCATACAATGGCTTGTATGTGAGTTTCATTTCATCAACCGGTTCAAGTTTGTATGGGGTTTCACCCTCAAAACCAATGCCAACTCTTTTGTTTCCAGACACAGCATATATCATAGAAGCTAGCTGACTTCTGCCAATACTTCTAGATAAGAACTTCCTGAAACTTAAATCATATTCTTTCAGAATATGGTTTAGACTAGGAGTGGATTTTTCTGAATCGGAAGGAGATCCAACATTATTGGATAATTTTAAAAGTTTTTCTTTTAATTCAGAATTCTCCAACTCAAGCTTCTTTGTTTCAAATTCAAATAGCTTTTTCAGCTCTTTGTATTTGAGACTAATCTGAGACTTGAATTCCAGAAGTTCAGTTAGACCGGAAACTAACTCATCTCTAGTAAGTTCAGAAAATACCTCTTCAGAATCTGATTCTGATGTAGATTCTGATCCGTCATCTTCTGTCGCCATCAGCGCACAGTTAGCCTGCTCATCTTCAGAGTCTGAATCATCTTCTGACTCATCCCAGGTTGCCATAAGACCTTTCTTCTTATGAAACTTCTTCTTGGGATTTTCCTTCTGAAGTTTTGGACATTCATTCTTGAAGTGTCCAGGCTCATTGCATTCATAGCACATGACCTTCTTCTTGTCAAATCTTCTGTCATCAGAAGATTCTCCACGTTCAAATTTCTTTGAACTTCTGACGCCTCTGAACTTCCTTTGCTTGTTCTTCCAGAGTTGATTTAGCCTTCTGGAGATCAAGGACAGTTCATCTTCTTCTTCAGATTCTGATTCTTCAGGATCTTATTCTCTAGCCTGAAAAGCGTTAGTGCATTTCTTGATATTGGATTTTAATGCAATAGACTTACCTTTCTTTTGAGGCTCATTTGCGTCCAGCTCTATTTCATGGCTTCTCAAGGCACTAATAAGCTCTTCCAGAGATACTTCATTCAGATTCTTTGCAATCTTGAATGCAGTCACCATAGGACCCCATCTTCTGGGTAAGCTTCTGATGATCTTCTTTACGTGATCAGCCTTGGTGTATCCCTTGTCAAGAACTCTCAATCCAGCAGTAAGAGTTTGAAATCTTGAAAACATCTTTTCAATGTCTTCATCATCCTCCATCTTGAAGGCTTCATACTTCTGGATTAAAGCGAGAGCTTTAGTCTCCTTGACTTGAGCATTTCCTTCATGAGTCATTTTCAAGGACTCATATATGTCATAGGCCGTTTCCCTGTTAGATATCTTCTCATACTCAGCATGAGAGATAGCATTCAGCAAAACAGTTCTGCATTTATGATGATTCCTGAAAAGCTTCTTCTGATCATCATTCATTTCTTGCCTTGTCAGCTTTACGCCACTGGCATTTACTGGATGTTTGTAACCATCCATCAGAAGATCCCATAGATCACCATCTAGACCAAGAAAGTAACTTTCCAGTTTATCTTTCCAGTATTCAAAGTTTTCACCATCAAATACCGGCGGTCTAGTATAACCATTGTTACCGTTGTGTTGCTCAGCAGAGCCAGATGTAGATGCAGGTGTAGACTTTGCAGATTCATCAACCATCTTTTACTGAAGCGTTTTTCTCTTCCCGAATCTTTTCTAAACACGGTTAAGTGCTTGCACCTTAGAACCGGCGCTCTGATGCCAATTGAAGGATAGAAAAACACTTAGAAAGGGGGGGGGTTTGAATAAGTGTAGCTTTAAAAACTTGACAGATAAAAATAAATTGCACAGTTATTTTTATCCTGGTTCGTTGTTAACTAAACTACTCCAGTCCACCCCCGCAGAGATGATTTACCTCAACTGAGGATTTAATCCACTAATCGCACGGATTACAATGGTTCTCCACTTAGTCAGCAACTAAGTCTTCCAGAGTCTTCTGATCACACACTGATCACTCCAGGAACAACTGCTTAGATACCCTCTAAGACTTTCTAGAGTATTCTGATCCACACGATCACTCTAGTTACAACCTGCTTAGATAACCTCTAAGACTTCCTAGAGTATTCTGATCCACACGATCACTCTAGTTCCTTACAACTTAATGTAATCAATTCTAAGAGTATTACAAATGCTTCTTAAAAGCTATAATCACAAACTGTGATATTTCTCTTAACGTTTAAGCTTAATCTCACTAATATATTACAACAGCAATGTAGTGAGCTTTGATGAAGATGAAGATTCTAAGCTTTGAGTAGAACAGAGTTTCAGCAAGTTAATAGGCGTTGTTTTGTGTAGAATCGTTAACCTTGCTTCTCATCAGAACTTCATATTTATAGGCGTTGGAGAAGATGACCGTTGAGTGCATTTAATGCTTTGCGTGTTCCGTACAGCATCGCATTTAATGTTATTCGCTTTTGTCAACTACCTCGAGCCTTGTTCACGCTGTGTCTACTGACGTTGCCTAGAGTAGCTTTTAACGTTCCTTTTGTCAGTCAGCGTAGCTTGCCACTTGTACTTCCTTCTGATCTGATGTTTGTGAATACAACGTTTGAATATCATCAGAGTCAAACAGCTTGGTGCAAAGCATCTTCTGATCTTCTGACCTTGAAGTGCTTCTGTGCGTGATACCATCAGAACTTCAGTGCTTCTGATCTCATGTTCTTCTGATGCTTCCATAGACCCATGTTCTGATTCTGCTTCGACCATCTTCTGATGTCTTGCCAGACCATGTTCTGATGTTGCATGCTGAACCCTTTGAGACAAAGCTTCTGAGCGCTGAATTATGCATACTCTTTATATATTTCCTGAAAAGGAAATTGCATTGGATTAGAGTACCATATTATCTTAAGCAAAATTCATATTATTGTTATCATCAAAACTAAGATAATTGCTCAGAACAAATCTTGTTCTAACTGTCATACCCTAATTTTTGACCCCCCTGAGATGACATATCTTCAGGATTTTCATCAAGTCAAAGCAAGTACCCAAAGCAGCCTGACATTCAATCGAGGGTATTCAAAGACAAGAAAACTCAGGCAAAGGATCAATCAATAGAGGGATTAGTCTCTAATACAATCATAAGACTCAAAAGCCTCATTATTACACCTATGATTGATTAAGACACCCAGTCATCTAAGCACAGGATTACTCAGATCAACAGACTAGGGTTTGGAGCCTATCAAGGACTAAAATCAGGGATCACTTTTGGGAAACCCTAAAAAGCCCCAGGGAACCATTCAAAGACATCAATCATCTTCAAATAACTCATATGACAAGATCCACTGGACATTACATCTCAGTTCAAAGTCTACAGTCATCATTGTCCTCTGGTCGACAATTAGGGTTTTTGACCTAATTCACCAAGATAGTTGACTTTTAATCAGGGCATGAATCCAAAACTCAAGACATGATTCAAAAATCTCTACTACCTCAATATAATCCATTTACATCATTCATTTGAGGAGAAGATATTGTTTCTACACAAAAGCCCAAAAATTCACTTTGTCAGGGAAAAGTCAACTGTGAAGGATCATCATTGACTTTTAAGGTTTTTGGTCAAAAAATGACTTTCAAGGATCAATATCATCAATATATGGATATTAAAGTCATTTGACCAAAGAAATTCAAAGAAATTCATCAAGGAGCAAAAAGTCGGGAATTAGGGTTTTTGAGGGCATAGTGAGAACTCAAAATTTCACCTACACAACTCAAAAAACTTCCAACATGAAAGTTGTAGATCTTGCAAAATAAAACAACATCTTACAAAGGAACTTTTTTCAAAAGATCAACCATTTATGAAGTTTTGGAAATTTTGAAGTTTAGGTCATAAACACTTAGAAATTTTTCTAAGTGTTTTAACCTAGTTTTCATCCAACTTTGGGCTCATTTTTCACAAATTTCCCAAATGATTCTGAAGAAGACATAAACTAATGATTTAAAGTAGATGTTTAGGGCTTTCCAAATTGTGTTCAACCTTCTCCAAATTCAATTTGAGCTAAGAGTTATGCTTGTTCAAAGTTGGCCTCATGAAGTAAAATTATAGGTCATGGACACTTTTGGACTTTGCAAATTTTGTGCAAATAACCTCTCTTATGGATGCTACACGACCCATAACACATCTGAAACCATGCCATGCATTCATTTTCACCATGCCATAAGAATTGAAGAAGATTCTAAAAACAAGAACATGTGATTATGTAATGATTACATTTGTGAATTTATGGCAAATTGATGAATCACCCAAGGAATCTTCTCACCAACCAATTAGAGCTCATTTCTGGCTCAGAATTGTCCCCTAAGATTAAACAAAATCGAGGGCTAGGGGATTGATCAAATGGAATCAAAATTCTCATCATTGCATAAGAGATACTTGCAAACTTCCTTCATGGCTAAGAAAGCAAATCAACTTCACTAAGGAAGCTCACTCCTCTGCAGCTATACTGATCCATTTGCCTATAAATACAGATGCATTCCTCATTCAAAAACACACCAAAGCAACCATATTCCTTGCTTTCTCTTTCTCTTCTCATGTTCATTGTTTTTCAAAGTTCTTTGGCAAGAAGAATCGATTTCTTCAAACCAGAGCTCATCTTTGGGAAGTGAACATTCTAACATCTCAAGGGAGGTCATTTGAGGTGATCCAAGCACCTGGATCACTTCTGTAAGTGGAGGAACACCATTGTTGCTCTCACTTTGGAGCATTTGCAGTTGGAGGTCCATGGAGTAATTCAGGAGGTTCTGAGCCAAGCCAATCATCCAGGCACACTCCTCAGGTCATAGTGAAGCTAACCAGATGGCTGCAGCTCATCTGTAACTCAAGAATCAACACCCTCCATGTTCACTTGAAGCTGAAATCGAGGGAGGTCCATAGAACAATTCAGAAGGATTCAGGTTGTAATAAGCATTCAGTTAGCATCATTGAGTCTCAGGGAAGCTATTGAGATCATTCATTCAAGCCCAGGTGCTCTCCATCATCCTCACGACCTCCATTTTCAGAGGTAAGTTTCTGAACTCCACCTCTTTAATTTAAGTACTCTTAGTGGTAAAGCTCGATTCTATCTTGTTCAGCATCATCAGAGGATTGAAAACCCTCTATCATCATTCATTTATTCATCTTGTGCATCATTTAATTTTAAAATTAGGGTTTATGTGTTCTTCGTGTTCATAATGAAATTCGTTAGTTACACTTAGAATAAATGAATTCTGAGCCCATAATCATGTTCCTTGTCCAAAAACGAGTGAGATTGATGTTTACATCATGCCATTTAGTTGAGAAACCAGAGAGTTAGGAATTTGAAAATCTGAAGCTCGAGGAAGAAGATGAACATGGCGCGCGTAAAATTTGAATTTCCTGGCTTATCTAAAAATATAATATATTGAGGGTATATAGTTAACAAGCTGCGCGCGCAGCTCAGTTGGTTAAGTTTTGAAATGTGATCATGAAGGGCGTGGGTTCGAACCTCTCTAGGGCCAAACCAATTTTTTAGCATCCATTTTTATTCTTTTTTTTATATAAACTTCACACAATTAATAAACTTATCAAATTAAATCATTTTCACTTCATTTTTCACACACTTGCTATTTAATATACCTACTTTGTGAATAATCAAAAAAATCATAAAAAATATTATTTATTTCATGTATTTTAATTAGGTTTAAAATAGTATGTTTTAAATGTTTTCTTAAATACTTTAAAATATATATATTCATTTTGTTTAAACCTAATTACTTTGTGAAGAATTTTATGATAAAACCCTAATTATTTAGGTCTTAATTGGGTATAGATTTCATCTTTGCCTTAATTAAGTTGACTTTTGTCAATATTCAAAATTGTTTTCAATCTCTGATTAAACGGATGATTAGGGTTTTCAAACAACAAAACCTTGCATCATTCCAAATCATTTTTTTTCAAATTGCTTTTACACCAGTACTGTAAAGTACTGGGCCTCTAATAGAGTGTAAGTCCCAAACACCTTCTCTTCTTAGCTTGTTTTCAAAACTGTATTTTCAAAATCTTCTTTCTGTTTTCAAAACATTCTTCTGGTATTTGAAGGGCAATATTCCCGGTGAAACTCTTCAGATACCTATGTGACCTTTGTCCATCTTCACTTCTTCTGTTTTCAAAAACCATTAACTGTTTATCATATATATTCAACTGTTATCAACAAAACAACAAAATTACTGTTGAGGCTCTGTACATACTTCTTCAATGGCCTCCACTCCATCCAGGTTAGGCTTTACAAGCTTTCAATTTACAGTCTTTATTTAAATTACTGTCAAATATAAACTGTGCATATATATTAGTTTAGAACTACGTTTGAGTATAAACCTTAGAACAGTTAAACTATATATATATATATTATAGGAATATGGCCTAGGATTGAGAATGTCTTCCCGGTGAAGGCTCTTTCCTAATTAGAGATCTGTAGTTCAAACCCCCAAGATGAATTATTCCCGGTGAAACATCTTGGCAAAAACCTTAGAATCCAAATAATAGGACACATCCACCCAAAGAGGAATTATTCCCGGTGAAACCTCTTACCCATTTGCTTAGAGCCAAAATAAGTTCAAAACTACATAAGCTTTCTCTTGTGCTATAACAAGGACCCTCGATTAGCCTCCTCTTGGGCTTTGTACAAGGACCCACAGGCTTCTTAAAAGCATTTCCAGCTTCCTCTTGAGCTTGTATACAAGGACCCATCAGGTTTCTTATAAACATAGGAACAGGTCTTTAGCCACCTTTTAGCCTACCCTGGTGAGTTTCTTCCAATTTAAACCAGACTTTAAACAAATTAAGTTTGTTTCAATTTTGCATTGAGTACACCTTTTGGAATGAGAGACATGGACAGTCTCTGTCACCCCTTTATCTTCATCAATCTTCCTTAGCAGAGTCTAGGATCCAAGTTTATTTCTCCTCAGCATGTGTCAGCCTTCATCTTGGGCTTTAAACAAGAAGTCTCCATTAGATAATCTTTCTGCCATTCATGTTAACAAAATCCCTGGAAAGGGTTAGCTTCCACACATTCTTTCATTTCAATAAAATTCCCTGGAAAGGGTTAGCCTCCAAAGTCAATTAAAATCAATCCATCATTTCAATAAAAACCCCTGGAAAGGTTAGCCTCCAAAGTCAATTATTAAATGTCAAATAAATAAAGATTCGTTTCTCTTAGGAGATAATTTCCCCAAAAGAGTCAAAACCCCTGGAAAGGGTCAGCCTCCAAAAACATGATAAAAGTCAGTCTTTTAACAGACAAATTCACCAGTTGAGTCAAAATCCCTGGAAAGGGTTAGCTTCCAAAGAAAAACAGTCTTTCAATAAATAAAACCTCCTCAATAGAGTCAAAACCAACAAAAACAGTTAGCCTCAACCTTGGGCTTCATACAAGGCACCAAACAATAAAACTCCCCTGTCAAGAGTCAGCCTCAACCTTGGGCATTGTACAAGGCAGATAATAGAGTCTCCCCAGTGAGTTCTTTATCACTCAGTAGCCACAACCTTGGGCTTTGTACAAGGCAGATAAACCATACTTTCATGTGTCAAAGATTCCTAACACATAGGATCTTTTCCCTATAGAGTCATCCATACTCAGTTTATTTAAGAGTCCGCCACAACCTTGGGCTTTGTACAAGGCAGAAAATAATATTTACCCTAGCTAGAGTCAGCCACAACCTTGGGCTTTGTACAAGGCACACAAAATAGAGTCATTCATTCAATTATCCTCAACAGTTAGCCACAACCTTGGGCTTTGTACAAGGCACATAAATAGAGTCTCCCTAAGTAGAGTCAGCCTCAATTCTGGGCTTTGTACAGAACACTAAAATACCCTGTAATTAATCCTCAATGGAGTCATCTCCCAGAGTCAATAATAATTAATTAATCAATCAAAAAGCCTCAAGCTTGGGCCTCATACAAGCCAGCTAAAGTCAAATCTTTTATACAGTAGATAGACATAGCTCATCTCTATAGAGAGATATTTTTACTACTCTACCACATTCAAACAAACAAACATTTCAATTTCAATTTCAATCAAAGTCTCCCATTTAGGACTCTGAAAGACATGCTCTGGCACATCCCCAGACTTGTACACTTTCCCTAATTTGGATGAGCATCTTTCTTTCATTTTAGAGGCACGATGGCTGTCATACTTGATCAACCAAGTAGACTCCCCTCTTGAATGAAATGAATCCAGTTATTCTGTCACTCCTTTAAATGTTTGTGGTAGAATAGTACAAATACCTCTCTGTAGAGATGATTTCATGTCTCTTTACTGTAAACAGAGATTTAATTCCAAGCTTCAACCTTGAGCTTCAAGCAAGGCACCAAAAATAATTAATTTCCCTAGTTAGTTCCCCGAACTACATTAAGCTCTGACTTCCACTAGGGATATGTAGGCATGAGGTTCACAAGGAATCTCAGCGAGCTAATAAAATACTAAAAATAGTCAGTCTGTCTGTCTGTCTGTCTTTTCAAATCAAATCAATTCTCTCTCCTAACACAAAGGAGAAACTTTCCCAATCATTAGCAGCAAACACAATCACAAATGACACAGAGAAGGTTCCTGTAGAGTACTACAGATATGTAGGGTGTTTAAACACTTCCCTATGTATAACCGACCCCCCGGACTCCAGAATTTCTAGTCTAGGTGAAATCCCCACACTTAGCAAACTCCTAGGGTTTAGTTGAGATCTTTTTTCCCCTTTCCTACTCGTAGGACAAATAAGAAAGTTCGTGTGATATCGTAGGAAGAACTGAAATAAAATTCATCCCACCACGGGCGCATTCTCCTTCCAAATTTCGCGTGAAGGGTTTAGCGTGCCGTCCTCCCAAGTGAAACGGGGAGGTAAAGAAAACGACACCACAGAAAAATGGCGACTCTGCTGGGGATATAAGTGTTAAAAACCTTGGTTTTTCATCCAAACCAATGGTTGACCTGTTGCTGGTCCAGCCCCAATGAGGAATTAGGGATGCCAAATTCCCCCTCAAACAAGAGAGGTCCTGCCTAACCTCTGTGTCATATCATGTGATTGTTGCATATATATTTGTTTATTTTGTTTATTCTGTATCGGGAAAGGGCTTGATTCCCCCTTGTGGTGAGAAATCCTATACCCGGATTTGAGTGCAACATAAGATAGGATGGAGGATGTCTTCCCGGTGAAGGCCCTCTAATCTTGGTTCACAATTCTACTCTTGGGATTTGCCTGGCTGGTTGTGATTAACTGCGCCACTGCATTCCGAGACTGATTTGTACCAGGAGGACCTAGAAACACATTAACCCCACTTAAAGCCTTTTTTTAGGACGTAGAGCGGTGATTACGGAAGTAATTGTCACGCAGATACTACACTCAGAGAAAACTCTCTTATAGATACCAATCAACGTATCTTTAAGGTTGAGCAAATACTCTGAGACCCCTAGAACCCGTTCTACAGGTACAAAAATCCTTAACCTTAGTTTACCATTGGGGCGGAGATTGCGTTTGGACTTCATGACCACTATACCCTTCAACGCCATGTTTGTTTAAAACTCTTGTGTGTGCATTCATGCATTCATGCATCATTCATTAATAAACAACTAAAAACAAAAAGAGTCTTTTTCGAGTCGTTTTTCAAGGAAACTAAATAACGAACGTTTTGAACTTCATAGAAAGAGAGAAACGGAGAAAGGACTTAAGGATCTATACCATGGATTACGGAAGAAAGAAAGCTAGGAAATACACCTTCAAGATTCCCCAGGTCGAGGAACTGGGAAAGCTCGGAAAACTGGTGGTCAACCCCCAGGCTTTCAAGGAGAAGTATGGAAAACTTCTGCCTTTGCTCAATACCAACATTGTGGATGGGATCCTTCCCACCTTGGTACAGTTTTACGATCCAACGTATCACTGCTTCACCTTTCCAGATTATCAGCTCATGCCTACGTTAGAGGAGTACTCTCGTCTGATTGGAATACCCGTGTACGCGCAAGATCCGTACTCCGGTTTGGAAAAGAATCCTGACGACATTATCATTGCTGCAACTACTCCTTTGAACGTAGTCGACATCAGAACTCATATGGTGAGAAGAGGAGGAATTCAAGGATTGCCCTCCAAATTCCTGTTTGATCAAGCTCGATACTTCGTCAGCATCCAAGATATGAGCGCTTTTGAGGAAATCTTGGCTTTGCTTATCTACGGACTGTTTTTGTTCCCTAACATTAACGATTTCGTCGACATCAATGCAATTAAGATCTTCTTAATTGGAAATCCAGTTCCAACCTTGCTTGCGGATGCTTATCACTCTGTGCATTCAAGAAACCTGCAGCGAGGAGGATTAATCACATGCTGCGTACCGTTGTTATACGAATGGTTCGTTTCGCACCTACCAAAGTCTAGCACTTTCTGGAACATGAGGGATGGCCTTTACTGGTCACAGAAAATCATATCTCTCACTCATACAGACATTGATTGGTGTAGTCCTGACAACGACGAAACCAAGATCATCTTCAGTTGCGGAAGTTTTCCCAACATACCCCTTATTGGAACTAAGGGAGGAATCAGTTACAATCCAGCTTTAGCCCGTCGTCAATACGGCTATCCCATGAAAAATATACCAAGTAACATCCAATTGGAGGGTCTGTTCTTCAAGAACATCGACGATCATGGCAACATGCTGAAGAAGGAAATTGTCCAAGCCTGGCGTCTTGTTCACAGCAAAGGGAGAAGATTGTTAGGAAAACATCTTTGCATCTCCCTAGATCCTTACCTTCAATGGGTACGCGTCAGAGCATTCAAGCTCAGGATGCCATATCAACATCAAGAACCTATTCCCCTAAGGGAACCAATTTACCTTTTCTCCACCGATGTTGAAAAATTACAAGCGGCATTAAACAAGGTATGCCAAGAAAGGAATGCTTGGAGGAACAAGTATCGAATCGTCAACACAGAAAATGTTGAAATTCAAAACATCCTAAGAAGGAAGGAT